>NW_025889970.1:196476-227938 GCF_002878395.1 Capsicum annuum | reverse complement strand
TTCTTCGGGCATGCTGTTCTACATCCTCTATTGTGGTGAGTCCTCATATTCCGAGGACGTGATGTCTGATGTTGGTTTCATGGAATTATTTACATTTGATAACTAAGTATGAGTCAGTTAGGGCATGTCTCAATGGCTCGCTGGTTTTATTGATTTTCTTAGAGGCTTGTTAGACTAGTATAGATGTTGGGAGTGAACTACTAAGTCATATTTTGTTATCTTTCTAAAATTCTTTAATTCTTGGATAATGAATACATTGTTGATATTTGAGGGTTATTTATGGAAACCCCGTTGATTTGTGTTGAACTGAATGAAAATGGCTCAAAGGATTAGCTTGGGGCTAGTCATAGCTTCAAGCACCGTGTGATGCTCCGAGACCCATTTTCTAGGGTGTTACATAGGTAGGTAAGAGGAGTAGGTTTTGTGATCAGGGAGGTGGTCAGTTCAAGGATGTCGAGAAGTTAGTAAATGGCAGAAAAAAGAGGGAGAGTTCTGGTTGTTTTTTCTGCTAGTGCTCCTTAATAGTTGGACTACACGAGTCATCATGGTTGTTAAAATTTTTTAGCGCAGGGTGCCTACTCTCAGGCAAGCAGAGGTTGGTTATTTTTTTATGCCCTTCTTATTGATTTTACATTCATCTTTATCGGGGTTAGTGTGATAAAGAAAAGGTCAAATGTTTTAAGCATGGAAAGAAAGTCCATTGGCTCAAGGATTATCTATTTAATAACGATGCTACGAGGGTGAATAAGATTCATGTGGCTTAATCTTCAGCTCCGACACCTAGTGGTGTTTCATCTTCTACTTTTATTGCTCTTGGCTCTAGTATTGGTCAAAATAGGTTGTATGATTTGGAGTCTCAAAAAGAATCCAATGCATCACCTGATGTCATCATTGGTACATTTCAACTTTTCTCTCGTGACGGATATTATTTTCTCAATCCAGGTTCTACTCTTTCTTATGTGACTCTTTATATTGCTACATCTTTTAGTTTTGACTCGAAAGTTATTTCGGATCCTTTTTCTATTTCTACCCAATAGGTAATTTAGTTATTGGTATGAAAGTCTATTGGGAAGGTTTGGTATATATTGGTGGCTAGCAGAACTTATTGGATCTATTTGATTTTGATATAGTGGATTTCAATGTCATTCGTGGTATCGACTGGTTAAACTCTTATTACGCTACCTTGGATTGTCGGATCCGTAGGGTTATCTTTAGGTTACCTAGTGAGATATTTATAGCATGGGAGGGTCTTTCTCTAGTATCTTGGGGGAGGTTTATTTCTTATCATAGAGCTTAAATGTTAATATCTAAAGGTTTTATTTATCACATAGTATGGGTTAAAGAATCTAACTTAGAAGTTCCTTCTTTCCAATCCATTCCAATGGTTAATAAGTTTCTTAATGTCGTTTCGAATGATATTCCTGGTGTTTCTCAGGATAAGGGAATAGAGTTTGGTGTTGATCTAATTTTGGACACTATTTTATTTTCTATTCCTTGTACAGAATGGCTCCAGATGAGTAAAGTGAACTGAAGGATCTTCTGAATAAGTAGTTTATTCATCCTAGTTTATATTAATTGGGTGCATCGGTGTTCTTTATGTGTAAGAATTATGGTTCCCTTTGGAAATTCATTGACTATGGGAAGCTGAATAAGGTGAAGGTCAACATAAGTATCCTCTTCCAAGGATAAATGATCTATTTTACCAGTTGCAAGAGGCCAGGTTCTTTTCTAAGATAGATCTTCATTCGGGGTGCCATCACCTAAAGATAAGGGTGGTGGATATTACTAAGATGGCATCTCGTACTCAATATAGACACTTTGAGTTTTTGGTGATATCATTTGGGTTGACTAATGCTCCACTTACATTTATGGATCTTATGAATAGGGATTTTCGTCAGGATTTAGATCTCTTTGTTATTATGTTAATTGATGACATTCTGGTTTATTGAAACAGTAAGGTGGATGGATCATGCTAATCACCTCTGTGTGGTATTGAAAACCTTAAAGGAACAAAAAGTGTATGCCAAGTTATCTAAGTATGAGTTTTGGTTTAACATTGTAACTTTCTTGGGTTATATTATTTCTAGTGAAGGGATGATGGTAGATCTATAAAAGGTTGATGCAATTAAAAGGTGCCATAGACATATGACTGTAACAGATATTTGGAGCTTCTTGGGTTTGGCCATGTAATGTTGGTGGTTTGTGGAAAATTTTTTATTGATAGCTGCTCCTTTGACTAAGTTATCTCAGGAGTTTGTAAAGTTTTCTTGGTCATATGATTATGAAGGGAGTTTTGAAAAGTTAAAGTATAAGTTAAGTTCGGTCTTATTCTGACTTTGCCAAAAGGCAATGATGGGTTTATGGTTTATTTCGATTCACTCGATTAGGGCTTGGTCGTGTGCTGATGCAGTGTGTGAAGGTGATTGACAATGCTTCAAAGCAATTAAAGGTGCATGAGAGGAATTATCCTACTCATGATTTGGAGTTATTTGCTATTTACTTTGAAAATATTGCGGAATATTTGTGTTTTATACACGTGGATATCTTTTCTGATCATAAGAGTCTATAGTATATGTTCAATTATAAAGAGCTTAATATAAGGCAAAGGAGATATCTTGAGCTTTTCAAGAATTATGATATGAGTCATCACTATTACCCAAGTAAGGCTAACACAGGAGTTGATGCTCTTAGCATGTTATCCATGGGGAGCTTAGCATATGTGGAGGAAGGAAAGGGGGAATTGCTGAAGGATATTCCCTGCTTGGCTAATCTTGGAGTTTGCCTCTTAGACTCCAAGGGTAGTAGTGCAGTTGTGTAAAAAGTGGTTCGATCTTCTGTTGGTGCAGAGATTAAGGAGAAACAAGTGTTAGATCCTATCCTATTTAAAATCAAGTGTGGCATTGGTGGGAAAAAGGTAGTGGTGTTTGTGATCTATTGTGATGGTACTTAATAGTACCAAGGGAGGTTGTGCTTTACTAAAGTCAATGGGTTGCGACAAAGGATTTTGGCTGCGGTGCATGAGTCACTCTATGTTGTTTATCCTGGATTGACTAAGATGTATTATGATCTCAAGGAGATCTATTCGTGGAATGGTATGGAGAGAGATGTGGCTAATTTTGTGGACAAGTGCATGAAGTTTAACACATGAGGCCAGGAGGGTTGTATCAACAAATTGAATTTTCCAAATAGAAATGGGAAGAGATTTATATGGACTTTATAATTGGTCTTCCTTGATTTTGGAATCAATATAATTCAATTTAGGTCATCGTGGAAAGGATGACTGAGTCTGTGCACTTTTTGCCACTGTAGACTACCTTCTCGATGGAGGATTACGCTACGTTATATCTTTAGAAGATTGTAAAGATGAATGGGGTGCCTATTTAAATTTTTTCTGATCATGGCTTGCAGTTTACATCTCACATCTGGTGGTCTTTTAAGAGAGGGATAGAGAGTACTTCTTTCCATACACAGATGGATGCGCAAGCAGAGAGAACTATTCAAATATTAGAGAAAATGCTTTATGCTTATGTGATTAATTATGGTTGAAATTAGGTTGAGCATTTATCTTTGGTGGAGTTTTCTTACAACAATAGTTATCATTCTAGTATTGTTGTGGTCTTTTTTAAGGCATTGTATGGTAGGAGGTGTAGATCTCTTATTTGTTTATTTGAGATTGGTGAGGCGGATATGTTTGGTCCCAATTTGGTATACCAGGATATGGAGAAGGTAAAGGTGATTTACAATAGTCTTAAGGATTCCCAAAATTGCCAAAAGTCCTATGTGGATGTTAGGTGTAGAGACTTGGAATTTGAGGTTGGGGATAAGGTTTTCATCTAGGTATCTCCCATGATGGGAGTAGTATGGTTTGGCAATAAGGGGAAGCTCAGTCCCTAATATATGGGTCCTTATGAGATTTTCCAAAAAGTTGGCAATATTACTTATTAGCAGGAGTGGCCTTCTATTTGGAGCTTAGTTCATCCATTCTTTTATGTATCCATGTTGAAGAAGCACATCAGTGATCCTTCTTCAATTGATCATTTGGAAGGATTAGCTATCGTAGATTCTTTATGTTATGAAGAAGTATTGATTGAGATCTTGTATAGGTAGATTTGTTGGTTGCAGACCAAGGATGGGTCTTTGATTAATGTCTTTTATGAAACCATAGGATGGAAGAATCTACATGGGAAGCGAAAGAGGACATGAAGTCAAAATATCTATATATTTTTTCTGCTCCTGGAATTCGTGCGGAAGGTGTGTGTCTTCAACACATCTTTACTTTAAGTGTTTGTTAGAGGAAAGATTAATATCTTTGCTTTTTTGTTTTTGAACTTTTTTAATGATTGGGAATATATTTTATAATGCAAATGATTCTTGCATGTTATTGCCCTTATGTTTTCCGTTATTCTGGGGTGAATGTTCCTAGTAGGGGACACTGAAACACCTTAGTTTCTGGACCTTAGAAAATTTCATGGAATTTTGATCTCTGGACCTAATACGATTCATAGGTACGAGCTATATGTTGGGGTATGAATGTCATAGTCTAGTCGTATACTGACCAGTGTTGGTTGGTGGGATTGATTTTGGTTTCTGTAATGGATATGACTTAGGGGTGCGAGTCTTATTGGTTGTTATGGATAGTTTGGTTCCTTAACTTACTCTTAGACTTGGTTACTCAGGTTTGATCTGAGTAAGAATTGACCACCATGAGCCATAAACCAGGGTACTAGTCGTACCCAGGACTCGTATGGTGGATAATGTTTAAATCATCCTTGGGTACAAATCTTCCCAAGGTACAGATGAAGGGTACCCAACATATGCTGTCAATACAAATTTTGTGGATGAATCATATGATGGATAGTGTTGGATACAAGGGTTGAGGCTAGGTTATTAGTGGAGGATACCATTCGTATCAGAGGGTGCGACTCGCGTGGGTCAGTTATATCCCTGTGATGGGATTTTAGTTCAACTTAAGTGGGGGTTATTCTTGATATTTTCCTACTTATCCTAATAGGGTCCAACAACTTCTAACCTACATGGAGGTTATTTACCCTATAACCCCATTCATTAAAACTTAGAAACTTCTCCAAAACAGTCCATAATTCTCTCAAGAGCGTTTGGACAAGAAAAGCTAGGGTTTTAACTAAAGGATCAATTTTGGGCTTGTCTTGGTGATTCCTTTTCGTCATCATCTTTGTTTAAGGCATGTTCTCTTCTCTCATTTTTAATTTTTACTAAAGGTATATTTTTTATGAATGTTTTTATGTTTTCAATTATTGTATGATTTTGCTTTTTAAATATGAATTGTGGGTTTTTATTAAATGGATGGTTATGGTTTCCCATGGTTTTATGTATGCTTTTATGTCCATTAATTGCGGTTTTTGATAATTAGATATTATGGGAATGGTTTAATGGTAATTGGAATTGGTTTGGGTCATACTATGCCCCAAATTTGCTTGATAGAATATTTATAAAAATACGTTCATTTCATTGAATACTTTTAATGGAACTCTTGTATGTTTTAAAACTTAGTAAATGAATTATGCATGGTTTACACTGCTTGTGATGGCTAATGTTTATGATTTAGGGGCACATGGAATCCCCCAAGAGGTTTAATATGGTAAATGTAAGGGCACTTGAAAGTCCCCTTAAACCAATAAATGGTTTGGTATGGATGATACTTGCAAGTAGGGGTGACATGAAAATACCACTATCAATGGCCTTAGTTAATAAATGGATAATGGTTTGGTTATTTTGAAATTAGTTTTCATTGGGAAATAATGGCAGGATGTGTAGCAAAGTTGTGGAAGGTTGAGGTCCCAAGGAGACAAAAACTGGAAACTTATATTTGCCGATATTAGGTTAGTCTTGGTGAATGTGTGCATAATGTAACACTATATTTGTGGGCTGTACTAATAATCCCAAGGGATACTTCCCTTGTCGTGCGACTACACACACTAGGACCTTTCAGCAGGGGAGATGAACCTATATAGCCCATGGGTTGTTTGGGATGGCAAAGCTACACAACATAGGTAATGGTTTTAAAGGCATATTAAACTCGGTCTACTTTCCCAACTTGCTTATATTTAGAGAGAGAGACGGAGAGAGAGAGATAGTTGTGAGCATATGGATGGTTTTACTTGGTTTTATAAATAGAATTATTTAATCTTTACCCTGAGTTCATGCTAGCTGAAACTCGTTAACCCTGTCTATTGGCTATTGTATAACCATGCTGTGTAGGAATAGGCTGTTGTACTCGTCATACATAGTGATTGATTTGGGATCAACATTTTGATAGAAGTGGTGAGCTTCGATATTTTTCGAAGGCTCCATTACATGTTATGGATATTTCTAACATTTAGAGTATTAGTTTTGGCTATGGTTGGGGCATGTCCAAACCAGATTTCATTACTCTTTTGGGTTAGAGACCTTTTTGTACTTCTATAGTTTGGAATGAGAGCAATTGGAATTAATGTTGTCTTTGGCATTGGAATAACCTGGGAGGCTTGTATCATCAGACATAATTTCTCACTGTTCCATCATATTCAATTTTGGGATTGATTATTTTATTTTTCGACTGTCCTTGGTTATGGTCTGGTTTATGGCCCTTGTTTTGGTATTGCTTGGTATAGTTGGATTAATGGTATGGGGTGGTTGGACTCGGCTGGGTCGGTCACAGTTGTGATCCTATTCTAGAGTCTTTGTGTGAGTTGTTACACTATTTTGGTACATGCTTAGAATTTATCCAATGCAGGACTGGCGGCTGGAGGTTAGGTTGGGTAATGGGGGTGGTCTCCAGTCCTGGACGGACTTGGGTCACCTACTATGACAAGTCCCTACGGCGGGTCTTGTCAGTTTTATGTGTTAATGTTGATATAAATAGGCATATAAGTGTTTAAGTATGTAATTATGATGTTTAAATATGTTTTTAAATAAGTTTGGATTCAAATTTATTAATTAGAGCGAAACGAGAAAACTAGTTTAACTAGCTTGAGCTAGGTATCATTCTAGTGTATCGTGGTGGTTTGTAATGTGTTAAATGAGTTCCTAATGGTTTTACTAGGAATTTAAGTGTGTGAAAACTTGTTTATAATGTGTATATTTCAATTGGATAAATCCATGAGTTGAAACAATAAGTTAAAGATCAATGTGGGAAAGCCTAGTCTAAGCTCGTGTTTCTAGTTAACCGTTCTTTACGTTCTGTTGTTTTAAAATCTAACACATGGTGATTGATTGGTTAGGATGCTTGGTGAGTTGATTTTAATGATATTTTGATGCTATATAAGCTGCAAATTGACTGGAAACAACAACACAAGGAAAGGGATGGAAGGAGAAACACTTAGAAGAATATAGGCATCAAGAGGAAAATTCAAGTAAGCCAACGTGACATACATGTGAATCACCACTCCCTCAAAATGATAAATAATGTGGAATATTGATCTCTTAACTAACCATCGTGGCATGTTTCTCTCTCTACTTGACTAACTAAAGTGGTGCGTCACTCTTCTCACACGGGGCCAATTTCCTCAACTATAAATAGAACACTTTGTAAAGGGGTTGGACAACTTTTGGACATCTTGAGACTAGAGAGGTGACTTATACAAGAATTATTTAGGTTTTATATTCTTTAAATTTAGATTTCTAATAGATTTAATCATGTATTAAATTATTTGGATGATGGTTATGTCTATTATTGGCTAAACACCCCCTTTCCGGGGTTAAACCCAAGAACATGACTACGATTACTACAAATTTATTTAGTTTTGCTTATTTATCATTTTTGGTTTCTTGTGTTCCTTTTTCATCATTATTTTGAGGATTCCCTACCCTTATAATACATATATTGTCTACCTTGTGATCTCGGTACGGGGAATAGGAAGATAGAACATGGGGGGTAAATAGAGTAGGGTTCGTATTCCTTTAAAAAATAAGGGATCTGAATTAGCATCTAGGATAGGTATGTACATAGAAACCATAATTGGTTCACATTGGTATGAAATATAAATGCATTTAGATTAGTTCTAATAACCCCGCTCAACGATGTAGTGGTGGGTCTAAGTTAGATAGATGGTTAAAGGTCGGTAGACTATGATCATGAAATCAGCCTCGTGAATCAACAACCAAGATAAGTAATTTAAATGATGAATTTCGATAATATAGTACAATTGTTTGTAGTGATTTAGCCTCGGGTGTTCATCTATTGATTGTTCAAAGTTATTAGTTTTACACACTTTTTACTTTGCATTTAATTTATGAATTTCACAACTCTTTTGGTTACACTTGCAAAAAATCAATCTTAATATTTGATCTAGAATAGGATATTGGCTAAATCAAGTCTCTGGGGGATCTATATTTGGCTTTATTTAAGGACACTCTATTACTTGGTAAGACCATGTACACTTGCATTTGGGCTTGGGCGCAACAAGTTTTTGGCACCGTTGCTGAGGACTTATAAATTGGAAACTATTTTTGTTTTAGTTTTACTTTTTAGATTTCTTTTGTGATATATTATTATTCTTTGGTATTGAATTTGCAGGAAATATGATGACAAATTAGTAAGCTAGCATGGGATAGGAATTTGTCAAACCAAACCCCGAACCTGAGTAGCTGTATCACCAATTGAGGAGAGAAGCAGAACTTCTCAACCAATTACCACAAAATCACGAGAATCAAGAAGATCTTGGTCTTATGGCTGAAGAATAACTAGCCCTCAGGATAGTTCACAAAGTGGCAATCCTACTTCCGATAAATTTGACCTCCTCTTTCTAGAAACTGGCTGTTGAAGGTAATTTCGAGCTATAACAGAACATGGCGCAACTTTTGATCAGCAGTGAATGGTTTATAGGTCTTACACATGAAGATCCATAAGTCCATATGCAAAACTTTTTGGAGATCAGTGACACATTAATCCATAAGGGCATTTAAACTGATTATGTAAGGCTGGCACTATTCCCCTTTTCACGGTTGGGGAAGTGAAAAAATGGTTCAATACTGAGAAGACAAATTCAATCACAACCTTGGATAACTTATCCCAGAAATTCCTTATCCGATTCTTTCAATATGGCAAGACTGTGAGACTATATAGTGAGATTGTGTGCTTCAAATATAATCCAGATGAGAATTTATATCATGCTTAGGAGCAGTTCAAAGAACTTATTAAGAATTGTCTGCATCATCTGCAATCCAATGACGTATTAGCTCACACTTCTGTGGAGGCACTTGACCATACCACAATAATTTTGCTAGATTCAGCTGTAGGTGGTCAAACTTTTGAGTTGAAATATGATGTGCTTTATACTTTGTTGAACCAGATTGCACAAAAAAATCCCGAGTGGCATTTATACTCAAGAAATGCCATAAAGAAGATTATAGGTGTATTAGAGGTGGACCAATTTAGTGCTATTTCTGGCCAGATTTTGACACTGTAAAATCAAATAAGCAACATGATTTGGGGGCTATTTGGCCTGTAACAACAGCTAATGCAATTCAATAGACTACAGGTTGTTGTTAGGTTTCTAGTAATAGTGGGCATTCTGAGGGTATGTGTGCTACAAATCATTTATCCGTGTTGTTCGTAGGTAATGCTCAAAAGACTAATTATGGTATTTCCTACAATCAAACGTGGTAGACTCATACACTAAATACCTCATGGAACAACCGACAGTAGTTTCAGCAGTAGTAAGTTCAGAATAATCAGGCAAAAACTCAGAACAGCAATGTGGAAGAGAGGCCACAGTAAAACATGGCTACTCAAGAACAATTTTTAGAAGATAAAAAGTGACAGCAAGTAGCTACATGGACCTGAGTTTCAAATTGATAAGTTTTCAAAGGAACAAAATACCATGCCTCAATGTATTAGCCATGTGACACTGAAAATCCTAAACAAGTAATGAAAATCAGTTTGATTAGTGGTAAAGAGGTGAATGAAAGACCACCAAAGAAAACTAAGGACATCAATACAGAAGAGGCTCCTAAGTAGGTAGATGACAAAGCTAATAAATTTGAGAAAGTTTGAAAACTTAAAAACAAAAGTTGTTGAACAGGTGACGGAGAGACCACAACTACATTTCTTATAAAAGTATATAAAGCCAAAGGAGGATGCATGCTTCATGAACTTTATAGATTCACATTAACTTACTTCTTTTAGATATTTTGCAGCGAACGCCCAAGTATGCTAAGCACTTGAAAGATGTGGTGTCTAATAAAACTAAGCTGCAAGATATGAAGGCAGTAATACTCATTAAGCAGTGTAGCTCTATGGTTACAGAGACGATGCCAAAGAAGCTCAAGGACCTTAGGAGGTTCACTTTCCCCATTTAAAATTTTCAATAGTAAGGTGGTCCATACACTTAGCGACTTAGGGGAATGAATCAATTTGATTCCCCTCTCTTTATTAGACACTTTTGTCTTAGGAAATCCGAGACCTAGCTGTGTGTTATTGCAACTGGTAATAGGACAATCACCATCCTGAAGGAGTCATAGAGGATGTTGTCATCAAAGGATGTAAGTTTAATATTCTTGCTGACTTTATTGTTTTAGATTTTCATAAAGATGAAATAGTACCAGTCATCTTGGGACATCCATTCTTGGTGATGGGAGGAGGCTTTGATAGATTTGAGAGAGGGCACACTCATAATGAGGCTAGATAAGGAATAAATAATTTTCAAAGTGTAAGAATCACTCAACACAATATCCCACTTCAAATATATTTCCATGATTAATGCGATTGAAGGTCATAGGTGTGGGGTGGTGGAATTTATTCCATAAAAGACCTCTTCAGACTTTCTCATTGAGCAGCCAAAGCTTTAAATACCTAAGCCTATTATGATACAATTTGATGAGCCTAAAAAATGCTAAAGTTAAGAAAGATATTGACCTTGTGAGTTCACACTCAAGAATTAAATAACGAGTAAGAAGATGGTGTCCTACTGTATGGAAAGGGATGAAAGAATATGGTTGAGTCAGATATTGGGTCATGCTGCGACACTAAATCAGGAGTTTCTTGGGAGGTAATCCAAGTTAAGGTATATTTTATTTTTAGTAGTTTAGTTTGTACTTCACTAGTTTTTGATTTTGTTGAGTCTGAGGTTGATGGGAGGTCTAAGTACCCTAAAACCTAAGCTAAGGAGCATGGAAAAGACCATGTGTGGGGTCCTCGAATCCTCTTGATATATAAGGATGCAACTTGCTAGGCCTAGAGGCCCCAAGATGTAATTCTATCTAAACCTTTTAAAGTATACTTTGGGGACAAAGTAGATTTTTAAGTGTGGGGTAGAGAAATTCCCATTTTAGGGTAAATTTAAATTTTTTCTATTTGGAATAAGCAATATTTTACTGTTGGTGCTACATTTTATTGCATGATGCAAGTGTTTTGATGGTAAAAAGTATGTTAATTGTGTGAATTGCTACTGTTATGACTCTTAGACAAATGTTTGTGACTCTTGTACTAGTTGGCTTAATGTTGAATTCATATGATTGTGTAGTTAAGATTCTATGTTGATCCAACTTGAGTTAGGCAGGTGCCATGTGTGTGTAAGGTTGTCGTGTATACCATGTTGTGTGTGATGTCTATAACCTTCTTGGTGTGCATTCAAAATGAAATAAAAAGTGTGGATTTAGGAGATGATATAGGCATTTCTTTGTTATCCATGTTTCATAATCTCTTTTACCTACCCTTGTGCATAATCCTAGTTAACCCCATTGAACCTTTAGCTTATTGTCTTTGGCAACCTCATAGTAGCCTAATCCCCTTCTTTGATAGACCTTAATTTGATCCAAATCTCCTAAGCACTTTAGTTGAAATCTAATGAAGTTAAGAAGTTGGAAATTCAAGAAGAAAAAGGTGAAATTAAAGCCCTTAAGTAATAGCTATTTTTATTAAAAAAAATTCATATGTTGTTGTTGGGATTGGAGTAGTGAAAAGAATAAAAATTATTCAAATTAAATAAGTTTCTTATAGAAAATACTCCCACCATTGTATATGTGAATGAGCTCAATGATATGGGGTAAAACAAAAGATGTAGGTAAACAAAAGTAGTGCAAGTTGGTTGTTAGAGATTAGTCTTAATTGTATAATGTTATGTATTAATGCGCTTAGGGAAGATAGTCACTATTACTAGCCAGAATAGTTCCTACCCTTCCCTTAGCCTACATTTAAACCATTAAAAACATATTTGATCTTAAGCTTCAGGATTGTGATATTAGTGGAGTACTACACTAACAAAAAGCACATGTTTCATCTTGTGTAACTTGTAAATTTCTTATGTGAGTGAGCGTATCTTGATTCTTGTACCCATTGTGTTATAAATTGCATTTATATGACTTATTATGGGTAACTCTCTTGTTGTGAGGACACATATTTGATGAATATAGGTGATTTGTATGATGTCTTTTATTGAATAATATATATGCGTTGGCCAACTAGGTGCGTCAATTCTTGTGTCTAGGATGTCTTGGAAGTAGTGTTCTAGAAGTTTCAAATGTGTACATAGAATGCTTAATGTAGAAACTTGTATGGATGAAGTCATTGTAGTTCTAGCTTGATTGTATTTTATGTAGTAGAAGTGTATAGTCTCCTCAGATTATGATATTTATATTTAAGAGTTATTCGAGGACGAACAAGGCTTTAAGTTGGGGCGGTGATGTTGGGTGTATTTACGCACTATAGTGTTGTTATTCTAGCCTATTTACCCTTGTTTTGAGGATAATTTGTGTTATTTATATATTAATGATGATATAAATAATCATCTCAGTGGTTACGTATGTAATTATATTGTTTAAAGGTTTTTTCAAACTAGTTTGGAGTCAAATTGATCAATTAGAGAGAAACGAGAAAACTAGTTTAACTAGCTTGAGCTAGGTATCGTTCTAGTTTATCACGGTAGTTTATAATGTGTTGAATGAGTTCCTAATGGTTTTAGTATGTATTTATATGTGTAACAACTTGTTTATAATGTTAATAGTTCAATTGGATAAAGCCAATAAGTTCAATATCAATGTGGGCAAGCCTAGTCTTAGCTCGTGTTTCTAGTTCACCGTTCTTGATATAGTGCTGTTTTGAACTCTAATGCATGGTGTTTTATCCTGTAGTATTCTTGTTGAGTTGATGATGATGATATTAATATTCTTTATAAACTGTAATTTTAGCGAAAACAACACCACAAGAAAAGGGATGGAAGAAGAAGCACTTAGAAGAATATTAGCGTCAAGAGGCAAATTCCAGTGAGCCAATGAAAAATAGGTGCGATGAACTACTCCATCAATGTAATAAATAACGTGGTGCATTTATCTCTTTACTTGAATAACAACCGTGGTGCATTTCTCTCTTCAGTTGACTAACAAACGCGATGCATCACTCTTCTCACACACGACAAATTTCTCTACTATGAATAGAACACTTTGCACACTTTTTAAAGGGGCTAGACAAATTTTGAATGTATTGGGACTATAGAGGAGTATACTACATATGTTTTTTTAGATTTTATATTATTTGACTTTAGTTTTCCAATAGATTTAATCATGTATTCAATAATTTGGGTAATGGTTATATCGATTAGTTGCTAAACGCCCCATTACCATGGTTAACGCCAAGAACATGACTACAATTGTTATAAACTGATTTAGTTTTATTTATTTATCATATTTGGATATTTTTTACCCTTGTTATAATTATTTTGAGTATTCGAGACCCTTAGAATACATATATTATCGACCTTGTGATCACGGGAGTGGGAATAGGATGATAGAATGTGGTGGTAAATAGAGTAGGTTTATTATTCATTTAGTAAATAGGGGATTTGAATTAGCATCTAGGACAAGAATGTACCTTACTTTGTTCACCATGAGATGAAATATAAATGCATTTAGATTAGTTCTCAAATCCCCGACCAACGATGTTGTTTGGGGTCTAAGTTAGATAGGTGGTTAGAGGATGGGAGACCATGATTATGAAATAAACCCCGTGAATCAATAACAAAGATAAGTAATTTAAATAATGAATTTCGATATCATGGTATGATTGTTCATAGTGGTTTAGCCCCGGTTATTCATCCATTGATTGTTCAAAGTCTTTACTTTTATGCACTGTTTACTTTACATTTAGTTTAGCACTTTCACAATAATTTTTGGTTACACTTACACATATTCAATCTTTATAGTTGAACTAGAATAGGATAGTTGTTAAAACAAGTCTTTGAGGGATATATGTTTTTCTTTATTTAAGGCTGTTATATTACTTGGTGAGACCATGTACACTTGTGTGTGCGCTTGGGTGCAACATACCGTAATAAGCTCAGATTGGGGCATGTTGGTTACATGATACCCTCCACAATTTCAATCAATATATCATGGTATCTTAGCTCAGGTTTGATTGACCAAGTGTATATATTTATCAGTTATTTGGTTGCATTGGTTTCAGCTTTTCATATTTCAGGATATTTCAGTAACAGGCTTATACTTGCTCTTGCATTCTCAGATATTACAAGTTTATGTATTCATGTTTAGTTATTTCATGCATTTCAGTTAGTCCTCATCTCATATACCATTACATTCAATGTACTGACTATATACTTTTCTTTGTGCTATATTTTCTTATAACATACATTTCGGTGATTAGTTTCTCGATCATTCTTAGATAGCCTAAAGTTACTCAACAACAGCAGTGATGACTCCTTATCCATCGGGGATATTATATGTTTTAGTTTTATTTCAATATTTCCTTATGTTTGGTCATTCGGAGTTAGTTGGGGGGTTTGTCTTATAAACTTCCCATGATGTTTAGAGGATTTCAGATAGTTAGACAGTCAGTTAGTAAATAGTTGTTAAGTTTTCAGTATTATCTACTGATATAGATTTTCAAGACTTGTCATTTACATATATTCAGTATTCATATTTTCATTATTTTATCGATTTATCTTCCACAAATACTATTTTAGTGTCATTTTCTAGTGCTCATAGTAGGTACTAGCTCATGGGTTAGCTTGTGGTTACTTGTTACCATAATCACTGTTGTCACAACTAGGGGGTAGACTCGGGTCATGACAAATTGAAGATAAAGATGCACCTCAGTGTATCATAGTAGAGTCCGGCAATACCAATTTTCCATTGCCAAGGTGCATTCGATGGCAGTTTTGTAAAATTTTGGCCCACTTTTACTTCAGTTATAAAATGCTTTTTGACAACTTTCAAATATATCTTTTGTCAAATTTGATATCTTGAAGCTTGTATTTGAAACCTAAAGTTGAAATTTAATTCATTACTTGTTCTTTTGCATTAGATTTTGTTTTTTCTCATGAATATTTTTGAATTCAATATAAGACATCAATGAGAATATGGGTATTAATCTTTTTTTTCTTACTATATGTAGTTGAATTCCCCAACTTATGGTTTTGTACGTTTGAGTAGTGATTATAATGGGTGGTGTATATTATCCTTTTAAATTGATTAATTAATATGGGTTAGATGATTACTTTATGTTATCAACCTAAAATTAGAGGTTACAAACTCTTATTCAACTTAGATCCTTTATCACCCCAGACAAAAGGGATAAGGGTGAGCGGTAATTGTTAATAGTGACTTGATTTTTAGCATTTAATGGTAGGTCTGAGGCATTAGGCTATCAAACTAAGGTGTTAGGTTGGTCATGAAAATGTATGTGAGGTGTATGAAAGAACCCACATGTTTAATTTAATATTTTATTAAAAGATAGTCATTAAGATTTAAAATCGAGCCTACACATAATAATTAGTGGAATATAGGCGTATGTTCACTTACCCGTGTATTTACTCACACTTAAGATGGTATAACCCCAAGATAGATTAGTATTTGATTATAAATTTCTAGCTCTCATTTTTCAAACCAAACATACAAGAGATAAATTTAACTTTAAAAGATTGGAAACAACCCACCCCCAAAATTTTTATTACATTTTACATATTACAAGCAAATCTTGTGACTTATTATACACGAAGGTGAACCTACTTCCTTCATTCCATTAGAAATCCACCCTGACTCTAGAGTTGAATAAATATATTGTATAACAACTGCATACCACTTTTCTAGAGAGTACTTGCCTGTTATCACACACCATTCCAAAAAGAACGTAGCACAATGTGAAACTTTTTTTTGCTGCAAGTTGTGACATATCCCTAAGTGTAACATCTAACTCTCTAGATGTAAGTCGAGGATTGCCTTTAAATTCAACCAAACCGCACCCCTATGAAAAGGCATGTGTGTAACTTATTTATATTCAATTTTGCATCCAAAGTATTTTCTAAACTCACATTAGAGGTTATATCTCTATTTCTAATTTGGGCTACAATACACATTGAAATTTTTAAAGTATGTATATGTAAGTTCTTATCTATGAATGTATAGTGCTCCGTATTCATGGTTCATAGGTTAGAATCCTATTTTCCATACTAGACTTATTTGTCACTTATCTCAATCTATAGAGTACTCTTATCACAAAAGACTACTTTTTCAACCCATTAAGTCAAACTAAAAGCATCATGATTCCCTAATCACGAGATATATCATGCACAAGTTTGAAAACTCAGATAGAGTTTTAAATATCATTAGAATGAACTTCTTATACCCTAGATTTTTGGTATCTCCATAATTTGAAACCGTGATAGAAAATATTTGTAATCATGCTTAATTTTAGGCATTTCAAACACTGTAGGCCTGATTCTCATGATAGATCATATATGTTGACAACTCAAATACAAGAGTTTGGTCAAATTCATAATCAGAAGAAATTCTAACCCAATATTCACCATTCCCTATTCGGGTTTCTCCTTTAGGTTGTATATTCCTAAAATAAAGTCAAAATTGATTTACGTCAATATCTACGTCCAAAGACTCTGTCATCATCTCTAGTCGGAGAGGGCCATATTGTTGACACCCAATTTTGACACTCATTTTTCTTAAAAGTAATTTTCATACTTCCCAGTCCTTAATATTTTGCAAAAATATTTATTTTTATTATTTTTTATTTATATATTAATATCCATAATTCGGCACATATATGGTTTTCAAAATATTATTTTCTTTAGTGTCTACTTTTCGTATGTATAGAGTAACTACTAATATCATATATTATAAAGTTACTCAAAAAAATTATATATTATGAATAATTTATTCCTTTCACTATTTTTCTAATAAAAAAAATAAAATTATATTAACTTATATTCACACTTTACAAAAATGTGATATATCATTATGCGATACTATTTATATTTTAATTTTTATATCGAACAATAATTACATGCATTAAATTATTTAAGGTAAGATATGCATATATAGTCATGCATATATGTATATTTATGTATACGTATATGTGCATGTGTATAGACATATGTATATGTATATAATTTTTAGAGGTTAATTAGGATGAAACAAACATCATTAAATGATTTAGAGGAAGATATTGAGGAAAATTGAATTTTTTACATTAAATTAATTTAGTTGTTAGATTGGACCTAATTATTCTCTAATTTTGAATACTAAAAGTTTAATCAAGGCCCCTACTCCCACTACTCTAATTCCCTAAACTGAACAAAGTTTAAATAAACACCCCTAATTCATATATTGCCTCACCTCATCATATTCATCACTAACTACATGTATTGATACAAATCACCCCCTTAAGAAAAAAATTCCTAGACAAGAACCTAAGCCTCATAATTTCCCTATCAACTTCCCATCCCTTCACTAGAAAGCAATAGGATTTTACACATAATTGGGTTATTCAACATAATATTTTTCAAGCTACAAAAATTCTCTCCATCTCCATCTTGAACATATCACAGACCTCGAGCCTCGTTTGTTAATTTCAGCATAGATGAATCCCTTCTTTACTGCAAAAATCTAATCAAATTAAAAAAATCACGAATTTGAATTTTAGGGGATATGGTTTTCTTTGAGTGGCCTTTTTCTTCATCTTTCTCAATCAATTTTTCATATCCTTCTCAAATGACTATTTTTAATTAAAATCTTAATTTTCAACTATGAATACATGTTGTTGATATTACATTTTTCATCATAGGTTTTTAATGTTGAAATTCCCCATTACGAACTACAAAATTCTCATAGTTTTTATTTCCTTAGTTAATCTCAAAAAAGGTCATCACTACAGCCTTAATGAAATCCTTAGATTTTTCCCTCTAAAATTTGTTTAATTTTTGGCCATCATTATGCAGGCAATAACTCACGCGATGAGTCATTATCACTCATCACGAGTTGTATTGTAAAAATCATAGTTTAATTATTAATGTTGTGTATGTTTCTGCTTGGACTGTTAAAACAGCCCTATAAGTATTAAGGTGAGATCACGAGTCATAGGGTATGACTTCCAAATCAGTGGAGGTGGTCTTGATTTACTACCGAGGATATGAGTTTGGGTGATGACTCGTGACCAGTCTTTAAGAGTCGTTACCTGACCCATAATAATTAGGAGTTATTCTTTTCCTTTTCATTAAGGGAATTACGGACTTTTTCATTAATACCATTACATACCACCACTTAAAACACTCATTTAGGCCTATTATAATTAGTTTATCAAAATCAAACACAACTCTCATCATTTCAAACTTCAAAGTCAACAAAAGCTAGGGTTTCTAAAGATTAAGCACCTAGGTGTCGAATTATGGTTTCCTCCCAAATTCTTCATAATTTTAGTCATGTATAACTTACCTAAATGATTTTATATACAAAGCATGTTTTTAATGATTATCCTTGTGGTTTTAATTGTTGGATTTTGAATGTGGGTTAAAGGGTTTTGAATGACTATCATATTAATTAATTTTCCCATGGTTTTGAATTGGCTATTTAAGTGATATCCGGTGGTATTGAACTAAATAAATGCATGGGCGAGGGAATTGGAATGGGGAACATAGGTTTCCCTAAAATTTGTGGTCTAATGGTCTTGAATTGGCTTTACACTCAAACCAACTTTGCTAATTGGTTTTAAAACATTGATACATGTATTATTGAACTTACTTTTGGAACCATACATTTCTTAAAAGGGTAATGGAACTTAAAATAGGTTTTGGAAGGCTTTGGTGGCCATGGATTGGTCTAAATTAGAAACTTTAGAGTCAATTTAACTAATTGGTTTTGGAATGGCATAATAGAATTGGCTTACAAGTTTGACTTTATTTGGTATGATGATACAAAGGGTAAAGACGCAATTAAAAGACTCCTTAATTAATGAATGAGAATGTGTAAATGGTTTTAATTTTGGCTTAAAGAAGGTTATGTAGCTCATCATAAAAGGTGGAGGTGTCGGAGAGACCGATACTGGAAACCATATTTGCCAACATGGGAATTTTTATGACCGTGTTCATACTTTACACTTTGTATATATTTTGGAATAGTTGGGTCGTGGATACCCTGGCCCTTTCTTAGATTTTACTAGTTCGTGAGGCTAACTCGTGCTAGGACCCTTTAAGTAGGAAAGTTGAATTCATATAGAACATAGGTACCCTAAGAAAAATTAGAGCTACACAATCTAGGTTAACGATTTTAAAATTCATGCTTAAACCTTGTACCCTATCTCAGCATCATATATATATGTATCTATGAGTGTGTGTGTATGGTTTTGAATTTTTTTGGAATAATTTGATTATGGTGTTATTTTATCCCTTATCTGAGTTACGTACTAATTCTCACCCTGCTAACCACCCCAGACACAACTTCGTTTCATGATATAGGGTCCTAGGGTTTATTCGATTAATTTTTGTAGAATTAGGTGGTTCTGGTTCGCCCGTTAGTAAGCTTGAAGTGGTAAGCCTCCATCTTTTTGATGGCCGGACATCTAACTGCTTTCTTTATGTTTTTTTTTAAAAATCTGATAGGTTTCTTTACATACTTTTGTATTCCTTTTTTCCTATAGTCAGGGGCATTTCCTAACCTAGTATAATATTTGGTTTTGTTAGAGTCTTTGTGGATTAATTAAGAGTTGGTCTATTTTTTGAACTCTTTCTTCCATTTGAGTTACATTAACTGTCTTATATTTATATTCTTATTGTCTCCTACTATTTATCTATATTATGCTTGGATGATTATTGTATGGGGTAGTCTCTGCCCCTCAATAGGCTTAAAATACCAATTGCGACTAGGCTCGGGGTCAGGTTGTGACAAGCATGGTGTCAGAGCATAGGTTTAGGCTCTATGGGTATCAACAAATTCGTGTTAAGTAGATTCCATTTAATAAGTGCATAGCATTCCACACTTATAAAGGAGTGACATGACTAGAACTAGGTCCTAGTTATCTCGGGGGCCTCAAGCCCAACCAGGACTGAAGACTAACCCCAATACCCAACCCTAACCACCCTACATCTTTAGTTGGATGAATTTTGAACACATATTTATATATAACATAACAGAATGTAAAAATGATAAATCAAATATAGTGAACTAGTATCAACCATAATACCAATATTAATTCCATGGCTTACACCAATGCCAACATATCCCATATAAACTAATATTAGTCTCATTAAGCCTCTATCCAAAAGTAAAATAGTATTTGGTTGGGACATGGCCCTGAACATGTCCAAAACAAAGTCTAAGAAATAACTAAAATATGAAGACGAGACCATAACATGAAATGGATCCTTCTGGATTATGTAAACTCACCACTTCAATCCAACTCTAAGTTATTCTTAAATCCAATTGCTAAACAAGAGAAGTAGTATGGCCAATTCATACATTGTGGGGACACAGTTTTGAAAAGGGTTAGCAGGTAAACTCTTGCATGCTCTAAGGATATGGATAAAATAATGCCAACATTCAAAAACAAGTTAATAACCATATGCATTCATATCCATATATATATATATACATATATATATATATATTCCATGCCGAGAAGGGAACCATGTTTAGAATGCGTGTAAAACCATTAACCTGGATTTGTCTAGCTTAAACATCCTTGAACTACCCAAGGGCTATATGGGTCCAGTGTTACCACTTGAACAAGCCCAGTTCCTATTGCTGCATGAATCAGAGATATCACAGGGTAGGGGATTCCCATGTACCCTTCACTATCCATGATACATATATATATAAGAATAAATAGGGGATTCATGTGTATCCCACAAGTATATGGTCGCCATGGCCAATTCTCATGTCCTCAAACATGAGTTTCCAGTGTCTATCCATTATACTCACACATTCATGGGTAGTTATCACAACCGACCATTATTTCCAAATTAAAATCATTAGCACACAACCTGTAATGCCTCGATTTTCTGAACTAGAATGTTACACGGTGCTTATGACCCTGAGGGACCACAAGCTAACCTATGACTGATATCTATACCTGTATACTACCATTCATGAAATAATAATGCGGAAAATATGCACAATAGGCCATAAGGTTCAACTGAAATAATATAACATCCATATGGGCAAAAATTACCCAAAACAACTGAAAACTGAATCTAAAAGCTAAATCTGAGCGTAAATCTGAAAGCCTTTAAGTACTTTCTGAAATAAGTAGTTGAAGGAACATGTCTCCAACTAACTACATAAAACTAAACTAAAGAAATAAATGAATAAATCAAATAATTTCATCCTCGAATGAAGAGGACTCACAGCAACTCTATATGCTGAATACGACTGCTACTGCTGGTCTAGGACTCGTGCCTCTGAACCTATGGTGTAACATAAAAAGAAACCACCATAGCGCAAATACTTCAGTACAATTGGAGTACTGAGTATACGAGTGAGGTAGTCTAATGCAAAGGGTTTACATGTATGAATAATACTACTGACTGACTGATATGAACGTAAGAGTACAAACATACACACATAGTAACTAATATCGTGATTACGTAGTAGCTAAATCTATATGGTAATACATGACTGGAACTGCAGTTATGATAACATGAGCGATTGTGTCTGACAGTCCTGAATCAGGTAGAACTCCCTGAGTCCTGTGCTATAACTGAATTTGACTGTATCTAACAGTCCTGGTATACTGATATCTGAAGAACTGTCTGAGTTCTTTTACTGATACTGATACTGAAACTGTGGGAGAAAGTTGTTTAACTGATATGCCCCAAGTATGCCATTATGGCTAAGCTAGGGTCCAATCTCTGCCCCGACTGAAGGGGTGTCAATACCGCGCCACTGGTAAGGACAGTTGTGTGTGACCCTTATCTGGAAGGTACTCAAGGTGAGAATGGTGGGACCCTAGACTGACAGGTTAAGCCACCTCATCAACCCTAATCTGACAAGCTAAGATATCTCAACCTATGCTGGCTACGTAGTTCTAGAAAACAAGGATGACAGCTAAGAATCAAACCCTAAAACTAGTAGGTGAGTCCCCATCCTTGGGTTCACTCGGTGCTAACTTCTACTCCCATTTGAAGAGACTAAACATAATTCAACTGACTATACATGGACAGATTAACTGACTTCTGTTGACTGATAGAGTAGTACTATTATTTGAGAGTTAACTGGGATCATGAGATTTTTGAGGTTTTCTAAGTCACATGACTGACTGAGTTCTATAGATTATATCTTGACTGAGATTATCATGACAACATGACATAGATCTAGGCACACAACTATGTTTTTTTTGTACGAATACCCCCAGGACTCGATAGAAGGAAACTGACACACATGACATGACTTGATCACAAGATTGGAGTCCATAATTCCTTATATCATAAATAGGGGTTAGTATACTTCATATATTTAATCAACACCTCAAACATGGTAGGGAAAGTATGGATATAATTCGCACACAAAATTCATATTTCCATAATCATACATGCTTCATGCCATCACCATAAGAATATATAAATAGCATGGGCATTCATATTGAAGTGTATCGCTAACATGGACTTGTCATTTAGAAATCATGAAATCATGTAAATATGAACTTCTAACATCCTAGGCATTTTATCAAACACCTTACATGCATTCTTTAAAGCATAGGTGGATTTGATACTTGCATTAGTTCAACCCACCCAAAGTTTATGATTTTTAACCAACAATCACATATATTCTATGAAAAACATCCTTAGATATTATCTGAAAACTTGAACAACAATCATCAACATGTACATGCTTATATCACCACAAAAGTTTACAAAATAACATTTGAAAGCATGATTCTTGAACTCTATGAACGAATTGAATCCATAGATGAACACTACGCATACTTTAAAGCTTGATGTTGAAAGAGATCTAATGCTTCTGAAGGTTCCTGAAGAAATCCTTAGGCTTTCCCTTGATTTTTCTTTACTAGGGTTTAACCCCTTTGGGAAAATATGTTCTTGTCCCTGAGGAGATGATTTTGAGAGAAAACCATAATCTTGTGGTTAAAAGTATATGAGAGTGCTTTTTGAGATGTTTTAACTAAAGAGAATGGAAGATAATACGTTCTTTGAGGGTTATAAGTTATGGGAAGTGAAGGGAAAATACAAAAATACCCTTATGAAATAAACTCCCAATTGCTGAAAATAATAGCTGACAACATTTGTGACAAGGCATCAAAAATGTGGTAATCCTGTCAAAAATGTCGTCACACAGAAGCTGGAATTGATGGTTTCTACCTAAGTATGATGACATTTGTGACAAGGCGTCACAAATATGGTAAACTACAATGAATGTCATCACTTAGGAGCTGGTTTCTGCCTAAGGCTAACGACATTTGTGACAAGGCATCATAAATGTGGTAAGCTACCACGAATGTCGTCACTTAGGAGCTGGTTTCTGCCTGAGGCTTATGACCTTCGTGATAGGGCGTCACAAATATGGTAAGATACCACTAATTTCATGAATTAGGAGCTGGCTTCTGCCTAAGGCTAATGACCTTCGTGATAGGGCATCACAAATGTGGTTAGCTACCACGAATGTTGTCACACTGTTTGCAGCCTGATATGCTAAAGTAAAATAGGAATAACTCATTTCTATGATATCAAATTTAGGTGAAATTGGTATTGTTGGAAATATAATTCAATTTTCTATCTTTTAATAGGTAATGAGCTCAAAAATTCCAAGTATAATGAGAGATATGATCGTTTTAATCTGACTATGGCAATATCTTTCTCAAGAATTCGATCGGTGAGGAATGTTTTGATTTATCTGATAGCTGGGAGTTATTTGAAGCCTTAATATACATCTAACATACTCATAAAACTATAAAAGAACCATGAAGTACTATGCATGAGCTTGGTACATGGCTCTAATATTGGTTTGGATTTTTTTACGGGGTATTACAATATCTCTCCCTTGGAAATATTCATCCTCGAATGATGACTGCTTGAGAGGGGAGAAAAGATAAAATGATGCTTACACTGATCATGCTCAACTGTCATATTATTTTAGGACTGAATTGAATTCTAAAGTGAATATAGCCTAACTGAACATGCATATCTGATGCATGACTGATAAGCTGAACTCATGAATGCATGATAAGCTATGCACTGATACTTGATACCAATTTTATATTAGAATTTTGAAAATGTAACTGAATAAGCTTAAGGAAAATAGTTACCTCGAGCTAAGTCTAAATTAGCGGAGAAAAGGTGAGGGTTCTTGGTTCACATGTATGCTTTTGCTTCCCAAGTAGCTCCCTCCATGGACTGATTCCACCAAAGAGCCTTCACTAGAGGGACTTCTTTGTTCCTAAACCTATGAGTCTGATAGTCGAGGACTTCAACTAGAATCTCTTCATAAGAGAGGCTATTCTGAATGTCAATGCTTTGAATAGGGACTACAATTGTTAGGTCACCTATGCACTTCTTGAGCAAAGAGACATAGAAGACTGGATAAACTGAGGCTAGATCTGAAGGCAGTTCGAGCTCATAGGCTACCTTGCCGAAGCGACTGAGAATCTTGAAGGGACCGATATATCGGGGACTGAGCTTTCGCTTTTTGCCGAATCTCTTCACTCCTTTCATGGGAGAGATCTTGAGATAGACATAGTCATCAACCTCAAATTCGAGATCCTTTCTACGAACATCCGCATAAGACTTTTGTCTGCTCTGAGTAGCCCAGAGTCTTTCTCTGAACAACTAAACTTTCTCTAAGGCATCGAATACTAAGTCAGGCCCTATGACTACGGTCTCACTAACTTTGAACCAACCGATCAGAGACCTACATCTCCTACTATAGAGAGCTTTGAATGGTACTATCTGAATACTGGAGTGATAGCTATTGTTGTATGTAAACTCTATCAAAGGCAAGTAGTCATCCCAGCTTCCCTTGAAATCAATTGTACACACCCTTAGCATATCTTCTAGAGACTGAATGGTCCTTTCTGCTTGACCATCTATTTCAGGATGAAATCTTGTACTGAGATAAACTTGGGTACCATGACCCTTTTGGAACACTTTCCAGAAGTGAGAGGTAAACTGGGTACCTCTATCTGAGATGATAGATAGTAGAACACCATGCAATCTGACCAATTCCCTGATATAGAGTTTAGCATAATCCTCGGCTAAGTAAGAGGTACGAACTAGAAGGAAATGAGCTGACTTGGTCATTCTATCTATAATGACACAAACTAAATTATACTGATGACGTGTTCTAGGCAAACCAATCATGAAGTCCATGTTCACTTCTTCCCACTTCCAAGTAGGAATTGTGAACTCCTGCATGGAACCACTAGGTTTTTGATGCTCTATCTTAACCTACTAATATGTAGAGCACTTAGACAAAAACTCTGCAACGTCCCTCTTCATCCCAATTCACCAATAGATCTCCCATAAGTCACGGTACATCTTAGTGGCCCCTGGATGAATAGAGTATCACGCACCATGCGCTTCTGCAAGAATTCACTGCCTCAAGTCATCTACACTGGGAACACACACACGACCATAACAACAAAGAATACCATCTCCCCTTTGGGTGAAAACCACTACTTCCTGACTCTAAACTGACTCTTTTAGCTTGACAAGTCTAGGATCCCTGTCTTGCTTCTCTTTTTGGAAACTAGAGATGAATCTGAACTACTCTAAACATATACACCACCCTCTGAAGAGTCGACTAAGCGAATGCCTAGTCTGGCAAGATGATAAATCTCCTGAGCTAATTTCTTCTTACTATCCTCAACATGGGAAACACTATCCATGGACAATCTACTGAGTGCGTTGGCCACTACATTCGCCTTGACAGGATGATAAAGGAAACTTATGTCATAATCCTTCAAGATCTTTAACTACCTTCTCTGGCGAAGATTGAGATCTTTCTGTGAAAAGACATACTGAAGGCTCTTATGATCTGTGAAGATGTGTAATGAACACCGTATAGATAATACCTCCAAATCTTTAAGGCAAAGACAACTGCTGCTAACTTAAGGTCATGAGTAGGATAATTCTTCTCATGGGGCTTTAACTGTCTAGAGGCGTAGGCTATGACTCTACCATGCTACATGATGACACAATTTAAACGTACTCTAGATGCATCACAATATACTATGAATCCATAAGAACTGTCGGGAAGTGCAAAAACTGGAGCTGAGAAGAGTCGAGTCTTCAACTCTTAAAAACTCTTCTCATAAAGCTTTGACCATTGAAACTTGACCTTTTTGTGAGTTAGCTAGCCAAACCCAAGAAACTCCTAATATCTGATGAAGAGATAGGGCAAGGCCAGTTTCTTACCACTTTGGTTTTCTGAGGATCTACTATAATGCCACCACCAGAAATAATGTGGACAAGGATGCTACTGATGTTAGGCAAAATTCATACTTACTAAAATTGGAAAATGACTGGTGATCCCTAAGAGTCTGAAGAACAATTATGAGATGGCCTGAATGATCACGCTCTGTGCGAGAATAGTCCAGAATATCATTTATGAAGACTATAATAAATGTGTCCAAGTACTGCTTGAACACCCGGTTCATCAAGTCCATGAAAGCTATAGGGGCATTGGTAAGACCAAAGGAAATGACTAAAAATTCGAAGTGACCATACCAAGTACGAAAAGCTTTCTTTGGAATGTCACATTCTCTGACTCTGAGATGATGATAGCCTGATCTGAGGTGTGTCTTGGAGAAATAACTGGCACCCTGAAGTTGATCAAACAATTCATCTATCCTAGGCAGCGGATACCTATTCTTGACCGTAAATTTGTTGAGCTGACGGTAATCAGTACACATTCTAAGAGAACCGTCTTTCTTGTGCACGAATAAGACTAGCACACCCTATGGGGATACACTGGGCCCGATGAATCCCTTATCTAAGAGATCCTTCAACTGATCTTTTAGTTCTTTGAGTTCTGCTGATGCCATTCTGTATAGAGAAATAGAAATAGGCTGAGTATCTAGGAGAAGGTTTATGCTAAAGTTTTTTTCCTTTCAGGAGGAATGCCTAAAAGATCTTTGGGAAAGACGTCTGAATATTCATTAACCACTAGGACTGATTCAAGACTGGGAGATTCGAAATTAGAATCCTTGATATGTACGAGATGATATACACACCCCTTAGAAATTATTTTCCTTACCTGAAGGTAAGAAACAAGCTGACCCCTGAAAGATAAAGTGCTACCCTTCCACTCTAGGATAGGCTCATTCGGGAACTAAAACTAAACTATCCTACTTCTGCAGTCGAGTATGGCATAGCAGGAATGAAGCCAATCCATGCCGAGAATGATATCAAAATCAGTCATCTCTAACTCGACTAAATTTGCTGACGTGGATTTCTGAAATATCATAACTAGGTAGTTCCTGTATACCTGCCGAGTTATGATTGTTTTACCCACTGGGTTAGAGACTGAAAAGGGCTCTGCTAAAATTTTGGGACTGATTCCAAAATCCCCTACTATCTATGGAGTGACAAAAGACAAAGATGAACCTGGGTCTAGCAAAGCATAAACATGAACATGGAAAATCTATAAGGTACCAGTAAGGATATTAGGAGAATTTTCCTGATCCTATCGGGTCTGAAGAGCATAGAGTCTATTTGGGCATTGCCCACTAGTAGCACTGGAAGTGGTACCCTGCTGGTTTGGGTGATCAGACTGAGCTGTGGAATGATTCTGCTGACCCTGAGGGCCTGGCTGAGGGCACTCCCTAATCCTGTGGCCTGGCTTACCACAACCAAAACAAACATCACTACCGGCTCTACAAATACCCTTATGGTTCTCACCGCAAGTCTGACAAAGGGGTTTTATTTAGGCACTGCTAACACTGCCTTGAGATTTAGAGCCTGGTGCTCTGCCTCTATTGTCGTTCCTAAATTTTGACACTATCAGAGGAAGGGGCTGGAACTGCTGACTTAGGATGAAACTGTGAGTGATTTCCTTCCTCTGATTTAGGCTGAGCAAAACTGAAATTGCCTGCTCTTGCTCTTTTGTTCTGCCTCTCCCTAGTCTTAACCTTCTGCTTCTCTATCTGTTCAGCGTGTGTCATGATCCTGGCTAAAGTCATATCACTGTTCAGTATCATAGACCTAAACTCATTTACCATGCTATCATTCACCCCTGACACGAACTTGCTTATATTAGCCCTATTGTCTGCAACCACATGAGGGGCATATCTGGCTAGCTGAGTAAATCTAAGAGAATACTCCCTAACCATCATATTTCCCTGTCTAAGGTTGATGAACTCAAGAACTTTGGCTTTCCTCAGCTCTTGAGGAAAGAATCTGTCTAAGAAAGCCATGACAAATTCCTCCCACCCAATTGGACCTGCGCTATTTACCCTCTCAGACTTCCACTATTTGGACCAAGTGTTAGCCATATCTTGCAAATGATATGCGGCTAACTCAACACTCTGAACAGAAGTAACACCCATGATGTCAGTAACCTTCTGAACTTCGTTAATGAACTCTTGAGGGTCTTCATCAGACTTAGACCCATGGAAAGATGGAGGGTTCATTCGGGTGAAGTCCCAAATCCTAGCTATTACATAATTTGCCACTGGATTGGTCGGAATAGCTGGTGGCCTTTCATCTTGGGTAGCCATATACTGAGCAAGTATAGTGAATGTGACTCTAAACTCCGCATGAGAAATATGTTCGCCCAAAGGATCTTTGGGCTGAGGAGCTTGATGGTTTATTCTCTTTGGGACCATATTCAAAAACAAGAGAAGAACGGATTAAACTGGGAGTTTAACTTGAGATTATGCTCACTAGCATGACATGAATACTGAAAGAAGGGAAGCTGTTCCTAAAACATATCATAGCTTCCTGTACATAAATGTGGCGTGCAACACACCCATCTATAAGATTCTACTAGATGCAGCTTTCAGACTTCCTAGGACTCTATTCTGATACCAAGTTTGTAACACCATAATTTTTTGAACCAAAATGCTACATAGCGCTTATGACCCTGAGGGACCAGAAGCTAACCCATGACTAATATATGTACCTGTATACTATAATTCATGACAAAATAATGTGGAAAACATGCACAATAGGTCATAAGGTTCAACTAAAATACTATAACATCCATATGGGCAAAAAATACCCAAAAAAAAGAAAACTAAATCTGAAAGCTAAATCTGAGCGTAAATTCGAAATCCTCTAAGTACTTTCTGTAATAAGGAGTTGAAGGAACATGTCTCCAACTAACTTTATAAATCTAAACTGAAGAAATAAATGAATAAATTAAATAATGTCATCCTCGAATGAAGAGGACTCACCGCAACTCTGTATGCTGAATGCGACTGTTACTGTTGGTCTGGGACTCGTGCCTCTGAACCTAAGGTGTAACATGAAAAGAAAGCACCATAGTGCATATGCATCATTACAACTGGAGTACTGAGTATACGAGTGAGGTAGGCTAACGGAAAGGGTTTATATGCATGAATAATACTACTGACTGACTGATATGAACGTAAGAGTACAAACATACATACATAGTAACTAAGATCATGAGTATGTGGTAGCTAAATCTGTATGCTAATACATGACTGGAACTATAGTTCTGATAACATAAGCGACTATGTCTGACAGTCCTGAATCTGGTAGAACTCCCTGGTCCCGTGCTATAACTGAATTTGATTGTATCTAACAGTCCTGGTATACTGATATCTGAAGAACTAACTGAGTTATTTTACTGAGACTAATACTGAAACTGTGGGAGGTAGTTGTTTTACTGACATGCCCCATGTATACTATTATGGCTAAGCTGGGGTCCAATCTCTGCCCCAACTGGAGGGGTGTCAATATTGCGCCACTCGTAAGGACAGTTGTGCGTAACCCTTATCTGAAAGGTACTCAAGGTGAGAATGGTGGGACCCTAGACTGATAGGTTAATTCACCTCATCAACCCTAATCTAATAGGCTAAGATGTCTCAACCTATGTTGGCTACGTAGTTCTGGAACACAAGGATGACTGCAAAGAATCACACCCTAAAACTGGTAGGTGAGTCCCCATTCTTGGTTCACTTGGCGCTAACTTCTACTCCCATCAGAAGAGACTAAACATGATTCAACTGACTGTACATGGATAGATTAACTGAGTTCCATTGATTGATGGAGTAGTACTATTATCTGAGAATTAAATGGGATCATGAGATTTCTGAGGTTTCCTAAGTCACATGACTGACTCAGTTCTATAGATTATAGCTTGACTGAGATTATCATGATAACATGACATGGCTCAAGGCACACATCTATGTTTTTCAGGTACGAATACCCCTAGGACTCGATAGAAGGAAACTGACACACATGACATGACTTGATCACAAGATTGGAGTCCACAATTCACTATATCATAAGAAGGGGATAGTATACTTCATGTACTTAATCAGCACCTCAAACATGGTAGGGAAATCATGGATATAATTCGCACACAAAATTCATATTTCCATCATCATATATGCTTCATGCCATCACCATAAGAATACATAAATATCATGGGCATTCATATTAAAGTGTATTGCTAATATGGGCTTGTCATTTAGATATCATGAAATCATGTAAATATTAAGTTATAACATCCTAGGCATTTTATCAAACACCTTACATGCATTTTTTAAGGCATAGGTGGATTTCATACTTGCATTAGTTCAACCCACCCAAAGTTCATGATTTTCAACCAACAATCCTATTTATTCCATGAAAAACATCCTTAGATATCATATTTAAACTTGAACAACAATCATCAATGTATACATGCTTATATCACCACAAAAGTTTACAAAATAACATTTAAAAGCATGATTCTTGAACTCTATGAACGAATTGAATCCATAGATGAACACTACGCATACCTTGAAGCTTGATCTTGAAAGAGATCTAATGTTTCTGAAGGTTCCTAAAGAAATCCTTAGGCTTGCCCTTGATTTTTCTTTACTAGGGTTTAACCCCCTTGGGAAAGAATGTTCTTGTTCCTGAGGAGATGATCTTGAGAGGAAACCCTAATCTTGTGGTTGAAAGTGTATGAGAGAGATTTTTGAGATGTTTTAACTAAAGAGAACGGAAGATAATACGTTGCTTCAGGGTTATAAGTAGTGGGAAGTGAAGGGAAAAGAACAAAATACCCTTATAAAATAAATTCC
>NW_025889970.1:33685-196376 GCF_002878395.1 Capsicum annuum | reverse complement strand
TCAAAAATGTGGTAAGCCGTAAAAAATGTCATCACACAGAAGATAGAATTGATGGTTTCTGCCTAAGTCTGGTGATATTTGTGACAAGGCATCACAAATGTGGTAAGATACCAAGAATGTCATCACTTATGAGCTGGTTTCTGCCTAAGGCAGTTGTGACAAGGCATCACAAATATGGTAAGCTATGACGAATGTCGTCTCTTAGGAGCTGGTTTCTGCCTGAGGCTGACAACCTTTGTGATAGGGCATCACAAATGTGGTAAGATACCACGAATGTCATCAATTAGGAGTTGGTTTCTACCTAAGGCTGACGAACTTTGTGATAGGGCGTCACAAATATGGTAAGCTACTAGGAATGTCGTCACACTTCTTCCAGCCTGACATGCTGGAGTAAAATAAGAATAACTCTTTGCTCCGACATTGAATTTAGGCAAAATTGGTATCGTTGGAAATATAATTCAAGTATATATCTTTTGAAAGGTCATGAACTCAAAAATTCTAAGTATAATAAGATATATGCTTATTTGAATCTGACTATGGCAATATCTTTCTCAAAAATTTGATTGGTGAGGAATGTTTTGATCCATCTGATAGGTGGGAGTTATTTGAAGCCTTAAAATACATCTAACCTACTCATAAAACTATAAAAGAACCATGATGTACTATGCATAAGCTTGGTACATGGCTCTAATATTGGTTTGGATTTTTTGGGGGTATTACACAACCAATCCACCAATTTTATATATTATTAATAAGGTTTTAAGAAGTGGCATAGTTATATCGACTATAGCTTACAAGTAATGTCCTTAGCCAATCACCTAGGGGATTTTCATGTACCCCATAGGTTCAATTATTAGATTCACTTAGGGGATTTCCGTTTACCCAACAGGTTTTATTTTAATATAATCCATGCCCATCGAGGCCTTATAATTTAGCCATTAAAACTATTAAACAAATTTAGGTTCCATTAACATATTATGCCATGTACAATTTTTAATGAAAGTATGTCTATGTAATAAAAGCATTCTTATGGGCATTTTATCAAACAAGTTGAGGGAATATAGTTTTCAAAAACAAAACCAAGTACTAATGGACCATTCTCATCCATCCACATCTCTAAACCACCATTATAATATGAAAACCATAAGTAAAAACATGGAAAAACATAAATCAATCATTAAGAAACAAAACCCACAATGTATAATTAAAAAACCAAAACCATATAACAATTATTCAATGAAAACAATTCATAAAAATGCCTTTAATTGAATTAAAAATGATGGGGGAGTGACATGCCTTAAATTAAGAAGATGATTGAGAGAAATCACCCTTTAGATCTTTAATTAACCACAATGAAGGAAGCCATAGCCTTTTCTTAACCCATGATCTTGAGAGAAATTTAAGTAAGTTTTTAAGTATTTAGGATAAGAGTAAGGGTAAATAAAGTCCCAATAGGGTTTTAGGTCATGGTGTCATAATGGGTTAAGAGGAGAAATTTCTAGAATACCCTCAACTTAAATACTAAAAATTCCCTCTGGAAGATAGACTCCACCATCTAAACTATACCTTATCATACGAGTGGTACCCACCACTCATATCCTAGATATAATGTTGGAACCCATCACTATCTAGCATATAACCTCAGAGGCCTACTTGTACCCAACCATATGGCATGTACATTTAACCCATACCCATAACAATGTCAAGAGAGGTTAAACACTGTCCAATATATGAATTGGACTATACCACTCCTACCCTATCCTTACGACTCATGGTGAGCCACTCATACTCATACTCTTGTTAAGTCACCAAATTTTAGATTATGTGAAGGATTAACCACCTGACCTGTCACTAACTATACGACCCATACTCACCAAACTATAACCACATAAGAAACTCACCCACCAAAATATGGCCAATATACGAGTTGGGTTACTTGACCTGTAACCTAACCATCAACTCATATGGTGAGTCTTATAATCAACAAAAAACTCAAAGCCTAGGGAATTTTTTGATTTCCATAACCTAGGGTGTTTCAGGGTGATTCTATGAGACATTTAGGAATGTTTCCTTTTCTTTTATTCTATTTTAGGATATATAGTCTAGTGTCATGAACTTCTCTAACTCTTATCATACTTAAATTTTAAATACTTCCTCCCCAAATAGCTAATGTTCGTAGCAACTCTATTGGACCCTTTGTCCTACTTGAGGACAATTTGGATTGAACTTTCTCTGTCTATGAAATGTTGACTAAGTTTAGGGTCCCTGCTCCCAATTTCGCTCACTCATATAGAGTTCCACCTGCCCCTACTATTCTTTCTCGAGTTTTCTGGGCTAGTAAAACTTTCAATTTGCCACTTCAGGAAAATTTCTCAAATATAAAGTTCAATCAGTCCATTTATTAGCTTAATCAATTGGTGACATTTCAGTCTCATCAGTCAGATCATATTGGTTCTATTGCTCCTATGTCTGAGGTCTCTCGGGTTGGCCAATTCATGAGGTTGAATCTCTTGACCTTCTCAAGCTCTAGGGTTAAGGAGTATCTGTAAGGGTTTGTTGACAAAATAGAGAAGATATTTAGGGTGATGCATGATACTGATTCTTAGGGTGTGGAGTTTGCTGTATACCAATAGAAGGATGTAGCTTATTAGAGGTATTAGGAAAGAGTGTAGTTGAGAGGTAATGATGTAGAGCCATCCTTATGAGGTGAGTTTTTGGGTGCCTCTTTAGATTATTCATTCCTCAAGAGTTAAGGGAAGCTAGAGATAAGGAGTTTGTAAATCTAAAGTAAGGGAAGATAAATGTGAAGTAGTATTCTTTTGAATTTCAATAATTTTCTCGTTATACTCCAAAGTTAATGTCTTCTATGAGGATGAAGATGAGAATATTTACTTCTAGATTATCCCATGACTTAGTATTGGATTGTACGATAGCTATACTGAATAATGACATAGATATCTCAAGGCTTGTTATTTATTATAGTAGGTAGAGGATGAAAAGAAGAAATAGATGAAGATGGATAAAAAGCAAAATGAGAAGTTCAGGAATTCAGAGGAGGGTAGAGTTCACCAAATAAGTGGGATATATGGTTAACACTTGGTCAATAAGAAGACTTAGGGAAATTTTTGTTCATATTCTTTGGTTAGTTCTCCTTATCCCAAACCATTTGGTGATCATCATTTTTAGGCTTGCTGTGGTTGTAAGGCATAGGGTGCCTAGTCACAGACTAGTGGATCTCAGTCAATGCTACCATATCCTGCTTGTAGTTTTTGTGGTAAACTTTACTAGGGCTACTAGGATAAGGGAATGAATTTTTGCTTCAAATGTGATCAGCCTAGACATATGCAAAGGAATTTTACCATAGCCAAGGTATCCACTAGGGCTAATAAGGTTTCACTCACTACTTTTTCAGCTCTGATGCGAAAGGCTGCTACTTTTGGAACCGACACTTACTTGAATCATCTCTTTGTTATTACTACCTATCATGAATTTGAGGCATCTACTGACTTTGTTATTACTATGATACAACTTTTCTCTCATAATTTGTATTATTTTGTTGATCCAAGGTCTACCTTTCTTATGTGGTTGTGCATTTTTATTGTAGTATTTTAGGACCCCTTTTTTATGTCTACTCTGACAGGTGATTCTGTAGTTCCTATAAGGATCTATAGGGGTTGTGTAGTGTCTATCTTTCATAAGTAGACATTAGTTTATTATTTAGATCTAGATATGGTAGATTGCAGTGTTATCATAGGGATGGATTTACTTTATTCGTGCTATGCTTCCTCAGATTTTAGGACCCAAAAGTTAAGTTTCAAATATCCTAATAAACTAATAATTTAATGGGAGAAAAGTTACCTAGTTCCTAATTGGAGGTTTATCTCTTATCACAGAGCCCGAAAGTTGATCTCTAATAGGTGTCTGCATATTAAGAATTCTAGTTTGAGGGCCCTTCCATGCAATATGGTCCTATTGTCAATGAGTTTCCTAACATATTTCCCAAGGATCTTTTTGTTATTCATTCCAATAGGGAAATAGACTTTGGGATTTATATTTTACTGGATAGCCATCCTATTTCCATTCGTCCTTATAGGATGGCTCCAGCAGAGTTAAAGGAGATAAAAAAAGTCGTTAAAAGATGTGCTTGATAAGGATTTATCCATTCTAGCATTTCTCTTTGGGATACTCCCATGCTTTTCATATATGAAAAGCATGGGTCCCTTCGAATGTGTATAGACTATCATCAGCTGAATAAGGTTATAGTGATGAATAAGTATCCTCTTACTAGGATTAATGATCTCTTTGACTAGCTTCAGGGTACTAGATGCTTCCCTAATATTAATCTTCATTCGGTTTATCATCAGTTGAATATTAGGGAGAATGGTATCCCTAAAAAAGCTTTTTAAACCAGCTATGGCCATTACGAGTTCTTTGTTACGCCATTTGGGTTGACTAATACTCCGACTACTTTCATGGATCATATGGATCATGTTGTCAGGCTTTTTTTGGACTTGTTTGTTATTGTGTTCATTAATGATCTTTTGGGGTATTCTAAGAGTTAGGAGGATTATGCCAATCACCTCCAAATTGTGTTGCAGACTCTTAAGGATTAGGAGCTTTATGCTACGTTTTGTCAGTGTGAGTTTTGGCTATATGTTGTGAATTTTCTTGGGCATGTTATTTCTAGTGAAGGGTTCAGTATGGATCCACAGAATGTGGAGGCAGTTAAGAATTGTCCTAGACTCATGAATCGAACCTACATACAGATTTTCTTAGGCGGGCTGGGTATTATAAGAGGTTTATGGAGATCTTTACTTCTATTATTGCTCCATTGACAAGATTGACTCCAAAAAAGGTGAAGGTTTTTTGGATTGATGCTTGTGAGGGGTAGTTTCAAAAATTTGAACAATAAGTTGGCCTCTGCTTTGATTTTGACCCTACTCAAGGGTACTTAGGGTTTTGTTGTACATTATGATGCATCTCATGCGGGACTAGGTTATGTGTTGATGCAACATGATAGGGTTGTGGCCTATGCTTCTAGGTAGCTTAAGGTTCATCAAAGATATTATCTAACTCATGATTTAGATTTAGTGGCTGTGGTTTTTTTGTTGAATATGTGTCATTATTATTTCTATGGTATGCATTTGGACATTAATTCAATCCATAATAGCTTACAGTATGTGGTCAATAAAAAGGAGTGCAATCTCAAGAAGAGGTGATGGCTTGATTTGCTCAAGGACTATGACATGAGCCTTCACTATAATCCATCTAAAGCTTATATCTTACTAATGCTCTTAGCAGGGCTGTCAATGGGGTGCTTATAATATGTTAATTAGGAAAAGCAAGGATTAATGAAGGATATTCATCCATTTAAAAATTTGGGAGTTCATCATTTTTACTCTAATGATAGAGGACTTATTGCTCAATAGGTGGTCAAGTTATCTCTTGGAGGTGAGAAGAGTAAATATTTGGCTTTGGATCTTATAATTTTGAAGGTTAAGAAAGACATGGGTCAACAAAAGGTAATGGCTTTAGAGATTAGGGTATATGGTATCTTGAGTTACCAAGATAGGTTGTGTGTTCTTAATGTTAAGGGGCTGCAGGAAAGGATTTTGATTGAGGCTCATGAATTGAGGTATACTGTTCATACAGGTTCGACTAGATGTACCATGAAATGATGGAAATTTATTGGAGGAATCATATGAAGAGTGATGTGGAAAATTTTTGTTTCCAAGTGTATGGTCTGTCATCAGGTAAATATTGAACACTTAGGCCTGGTGGGATATTTCTAGAGATAGAGTTGCCTGTGTGGAAGTGGTAGATAATCAACATGGATTTCTTTATGGATCTTTTGTAATCTCGTAATTAGTATGATTCAATTTTTGTTATTATGGATAGGATGACTATGTACGCTCAGGCCTTGCTTTTGAGGATAACTACTCTGGACAGGATTATGCTAAGTTATTTATTCAGGAGATTTTCAAGTTGCATGGAGAGTTGATTTCCATCATTTTAAATTGAGGTATGCAATTCTCTTTTTGTTTTTGGCATTCATTTTAGAAAGGTTTGGGAACAAAGGTGAACCTTAGCACCGCTTTCCATCCTCAAACGAATAGACAAGCGAAGACGACTATTCAGACTTTGATAGATATTTTAAGGGACTGTGTGATTGATTTTGTAGGTAGTTGGGTGAATCACTTAGCTTTTAATGAGTTTGCATAGAGTAACAAGTATCATTCGAGTATTCAAATGGCTCCGTTCGAGGATCTTTATGGTAGGAGGTGTAGGTCTTTAATTAGTTAGTTTGAGGTTGGTGAGACTAGGTTGTTTTGTCCTAATTTGGTTCATTAAACCATGGAAAAGGTCAAGGTGATTAGAGCAAGACTTTAGACTGCTCAGAGTCTTAACCTAGTTATGTGTAGCCTAGATATGTGCAGCCTTTAAAACCATTAACCCAGGCATATGTATCTTAGTGGTCATAATCCAACCTTGGGCTATATGCGTGTAGTCGTACGAACCGGAGATACTATTGGAGTAGGGGATTCCCGTGTACTCTTTGCTCTACATTTTACAAACATACAAGTGTTAGGGGATTCCCGTGTACCCCTCAAGTATATGGTCTCCATGACCAATCCTCATGTCGTCAAACATGAGTTTCCAGAATCCATCCATTGGACTCATACCTTCACAACTAGATATCACACCTTGCCATTATTGCTAAATAAAAACCATTATCATACAACTAAACCACCAATTCCTTTAATTATTAACCAAGGCTATGAGTATTGGTATCGTCATACCAACTATAGCTGGTAAGCAATGTCCTTAGTGAACCATAGGAGATTCCCTGTACCCCATAGGTTACATTATAAAGTTTACTTAGGGAATTCCTATGTACCCCATAAGTACATTATAAGGCTTACTTGGGGGAGTCCCATGTACCCTACAAGTATTTCATTATTAAGTTTTGCTTGGGGTATTCCCATGTACCCCACAAGACGTTCATCATTCAAACAAATTTATTATTTCATTCACTTAGGGGATTCTCGTGTACCCCGCAAGGTTTTCATTAGAATCAATTTCATAGCTCCAAGGCCTTACCATTTAACAATCCAAAATAATTGAAATCCATTTAAACCAACACAAACCAACTTAGGTTCCATTACTAAAGTAAACCATGCAAAGCTTCAATGAAAGTTTAACAATATAACCAAAAATATTCCCATAGGCATTTTATCAAACATGTTGAAGGCACACCATTGCTAAGACCAAAACCAAAGAAAAAAACCATCAAGTTTATGTTTACCTATGACCCATTTGGTAAACCACAACCAACAAGCACCCACATATGTAAACCACCACCAAAAACATGCGAAAACATAATTTAAACCAAGAGTAAAAAATGCTAAATAATATGCATCCAAAACCCTCAACATTGGTTTTCAAAAACACCCTTTATGATTCATAATCAATTTTTTAGACACATTAAAACATGCCTTTAGTTAGAACCAACAATGAGGGAGGAGTACATGCCTTATACAAGAAGATTCACAAATGGAAACTTGACTCTTGAGCCCTTTGAAGAAAACTTGTAGAAACCCTGGCCTCATTCATCAAGAGAGTGTTTAGAGAGTATTTTTAGTGTTTTGATCCATCCAAAATGAGTTATGAGTGGCCACCAAAGGTTATATAACTTAGGGACATATAGATTTTGGGGTGGGAAATATCCACAATACCCCTAGCTCAAAAGTTAAAAATATGCATGCAGGAGGGTACAACCCCCCCCCCCTAGTCATACCTTAGGATTAGAAAAGTACCCTAACTCGTACCTTAGAACTAACCACGGGCCTCTAAACTAATCATCATATGACAATATATGCAAAACTCGTACCCTAAGGTACAAGAAATACCCCTAACCCGTACCTTGGACAGATTCAACTAGGATAATAAATAAGTATCTCCTTCTTGGAATCATACACCTCGTATCCTACCATATGACTAGTATGATGCTTAGTCGTATATTTGACAAAAACCAACACCAAACACACTACCTAACAAACAAGAGTAGGAGACCAAGTTGTACTATAGCATACGAGAAATATGCTCAAACCGTACGTTGCCTAGAATGACCAAAAATCAAGAAACTTTTCAAAGGTCAATGTTTAGTATGGTTCATTCTCCCTCACTTAGGATCATTCATCCTCAAATGTCGGGTCAGGGCAAGCACAAGCACGAGTTAACAAATTAACACCCATCAAACTTCCCTTTAACAATATTTGAAGACAAAGGCATTATTTAAGATGCGATGATCATCACATACCCTAAGAACGATTACACCCCAACACCTTTATCTGGACCTCTAACTAAGTTAGAAAACAAAGACACAAGGAAGTCTACCCTACCTTTAACAAAGTTAGAAAAAAGATTTGATGGATAACACATACCTTACACAATGAATAACCAATGCAGATACTTAAACTCTATGTCCTCTTCTGTATCCCAATGGGATTCCTCGGACTTTTGGTTCTACCATAGAGCCTTAACCAAAGCCACACCTTTTGTTCAAAAACGGCGAACTTATGAACCCAAGATCCTTACTGAGATCTCCTTATACGATAAAGAGTCCGAGATAACAATACCACCCAAAGAAAATCACCAATGAAGGACCAACCATACCATACCTAAACACAAACACATATAATAGTTGATGAATGGAACTCATTCTAGAGGGCATGTCCAATTTATATTAGAACTTTCCAGAGACACATCACTATGAGAGTTTGAGTTTAGCTATCTAACACTTCCATGTTAAAGCCTGTCCCGAGCTAAAAGGAGTTGACTTAGATCAACGTGCTCTACTCCTTATATCAACCCAAGGCACTATTTTACCCCATCACTTCAGCCAAGCATCATGCCTCACCAAGATTTTAGGTACCCAACATAATGATTAGTATATCTATGAGTCACAACATTCAATCATACCTTTTCTATACCCACGCTATGGTCAACCCTTCCACAAATTTAGTAACTTCTATATTTTTCACAAGGATTCTTCACCACCTACTCTTCTCCTAACCATTCCTCATGAGAACAACCTTACCTCACCCTTCATAACCTTAGCTCTAATAGACACCCCAGAATCTCCCCCACTAGGGACTTCTACTTTCCCCCCGTTTCACAGCATCACTATAACTCTAAAGCCACTACTACCCTAACATAAAAAGGGTTGTTAAGGGATTATTGTACAAAAATTACTCATGCTACCTAAGCGAGAGCCCTAAAAAGAGATGCGACACCATAGAAACAAGCTACTTCATAGAAACCACATAGGTCATGAATGAATAACCATATCAACAGAACACACCCTAGTAGGAGTCCTGAGGATTTGACACAAAAAGTAACAAAACTAAATATTTCATAGGTAATGCAACGTAAGTTCAATAATCATATCTAGGGAATAAGGAGAATGCAAAATGAAAAGCTTAAGCATAAGCACTACCAGAATGCATGCATAACTAGGAGAGTGCCCTTGTAATAAAGATAAGAGACAATCAGTAGAATATGCACCATGACCTCCCCTTACTATACCTATAAGCACAACACTCTTCTCTAAAGGGTATCAAAAAGTACGTACACTAGCAATGCATGGTTCCTCTATACTTAAGACCTCATCCACCCAAATGCCACCAAGAGTCCAACATAGCCATACAAACTTCATGCTCTAACCCAACAAACTGCCTAACCAACAATCCACTAGTTCAACCTGAACCACCAGCCTATATCTCACAACTCTCCCATAATTGAATTCCCAATTTACCAACCTTGCCCCCTTCCACACACCGCATACAACCTACCATTCTGCCTCCATAATTTTTGCATTGCCATCTCTGAGCTAACATACTTTCTTCATTAACATCAACATCTAATATTTACACTTAGTGTCTATCAGCCTCTATGCACTACTTAACAAAGAAACCTATATAAAATATACGTATATGGTCCAACATAAAAGGAGGACACCCTAAATTCATCATTCACCCACTAACAACCTATATCTTCTAAAGGGAAACCATCTTCCTTATGCATAAAAGAATAGAAGCACCCTACAAAGAAATGCTATGACGGATGAACTCTTTATCTAAGAAATACATTAATTTCTCCTCAAGCTCCTTTAACTCAGTCAGAACTACTCTATAAAGAAGGAATATAAATTGGACAAGCCACCGAAATAAGTTCATTCCCAAATACAATTTACCAATTAGAAAGACACCATGAGTGTAATCAGGAAGGACCTCAGAAAACTTATTCACCACTGTAACCAAATACAAAGAAGGAATTTTTGAGTTAGAATCTTTAACCCGTACCAAATATTAATGACAACCCCTTTGGAGATCAATCTCCAAGATCTAAAATAAGATATAACCTTCTACCTGATATGCAGGGAACCATCCTCCCATCCCATAACCGACTCACTTGGGAGCATAAAGATAGCCTTATAGGTCCGATAGTCTAATAACGCACAGCATGAGCATAACTAATCCATCCCTCAAATATCATAGAAATCCACCATATCTAATTCAAACAAATCCACTAGTCTCCTTACTACTAATACATACCACATACCCATTATAGACTCTTTTAGTAATCATTAAGTCATCTACCAGGGTAGAAAATAAAAATGGGTTTTAAATAACCTTAGGACCAAAATGAAATTGCATATCCATAAGTAGGGTCACATAAGAGAGAGGGGACCCTAAACAAAGTAACCAATACATATAATGAGAAAAAAGTTCTAAATTTACCAGTGTTAGTATCAGAAGATTCCCCTAGACTTTTTAGGGATAGTAAGTGTATTGAGATGATCCCAACCATTGTCGGAGCTAAAAGCAGCATCCTTTTATGCAAAAGATAGAGAAGTGGTCAATTTTTCAAAGAAGCAATCCTTATGGGACACTCCTATTGTATATAACCAACTAACCATAGTTAAAGCCACAACCATGGTGCGAAGAGCATAAAACTGATAAGAATAGTTTAATGGTGTGGCTACTCGATATTGGGCACCTTATACCTTAGAAGCATTACCAATAAAAAATTTTTGTCTTCTAATGGGTTTAGGTAGGGAGCACTAGCCATAGAACAAGAATTAGGACCTACCCAGCTTTTTCTCTTGGACCACTTACCACCATAATATCGGCTTTCTCGTTGTTCAGAAAATTGAGACCACTTACTCTTCCTATTTCCAAGCATTACCTAATTTTCCCCTGCACCAATAGCACCAGACTGGCATGATAGATTTGTCACAATCTAGGTTAATAGATTAATAGAATGTCAAAACTCGACATTGGTGACCTCTCCTTGTGGTGGCTGAGCATGAGTATCACCTTCTCGAGTAGGGTTCAGTGATGACTGGTGGAATTCCATGGGAAAAATAAAAAATTATGGCCCTTAACTGGGTATGTGCCTCATGAGTTGTATAATATCCATACATTTCGTCTCCATGTAGGATAGGTAAGTTTACACAAGCTTTAGATTGTTGATAGGACATGATCTAAAAAGTGAACCATAAAAGACTTGAGGAAGAGTTCAAGACCATAGACTTCATATCCAAAAAGTAGAACAATAAGAAAGTGAAAGGTTCCTAGATTCCTCATAGCCTCCTGATTTTAAGTGTAGTGCACAACACAACCATAAGTAAGACTCTACTCAACAATGCTTTATGGACACCCCATGACACTAAAACTTATGATCTGATACCAACTTGACATAACGCAAGCTAGGGCCTTATCGTAATGGGCATCTTAAGTTCAATCGAGACTGGAGACCACTCCCGATAGCCAACCCAACCAACAAAAAAATACCTAGTGTCGAATGAATTTTGAACATATAACAAGATAGTAAATTAGAAGATATAATGACTTTAGAATAGATCTAATTACTTGACCAACCCAACAAATTCAATCCATCTAATAACTAACCAATGATAATCGAATGTATATAAATAAATATATCATGATCATTCCATACCCAGGTCCAAAGTTGTCAATAAAAAGCCTTTAAACTAAAATAAAGAATATCTAGTAGGGACATGCCCCCAACCATAGTCAAAACCAAAGTCTATAAAAAGACAAGTATGCAAATTAACCCATGATATGAAATGGATGCCTTTCTAATTATGAAAGCTCACTACTTTAAAGCAACACCTACTTTTATCGAATTTGATCAATGAGTAGGAGGAGTAGTATGACCAATTCCTGCATTGTATGGGGATACAGTGCCCAAAGATGAGTTAGAGGGTGAACACTTGTGTGATAAGGATAAAAGAATACCAATATTTAAAACAAAGTAACAAACCATATGAACACATATCCACACACACACACACATATATATATATAATCCATGCCAGTAAAGGGTACTAAGTTTAGTATGCCTTTAAAACCTTTATTCTTAGTATGTGTAGCTTAACCATCCTAATTCACCCACGGGGTATATGGGTCCAGTTCTACCCCATAAATGAGCCAAGATGCATGTAGCCATATGAACAAGAGATTCCATAGGAGTAGAAATTCTAAAGTACCCTTCACTCTCCATGATACATATATACAAGTTTTAGGGGATTCTCATGTACCGCTCAAGTATATGGTTAGCATGAGCAATCCTTATGTCGGCAAACATATGCTGTTAGTATTCGTCCATTGGAATCACACCTTTAAGGTTAACTATCACACCTTGCCATTATTGCCTAATTAAAACCATTACCATTTAACCAAATCCTAAATTCCATTTACTATTAACCATGGCTATAAGTAGTGGTAGTGCCATACAAACTATAGCTTAAACACAATGTCTTTAGCAAACCTTAGGGGATTCCCATGTACCCCATAGGTTATATTATTAAGTTTACTTGGGTGATTCCCATGTACCCTAAAGTGTATCATTATTAGGCTTACTTAAGGGATTCCCGTGTACCCTACAAGGTTTTCATTCAAAACAATTTAATATCCACCAAGGCCTTACCATTTAACCATCACAAACCATTCAAAACCATTTCAAACAATTCAAACCATTTAAACCAATGCAAACCAACTGAGGTTCCATTACCGTATTCAACCATGCAAAGCTTCAATGAAAGTTCATTAATAAAACCAAAAAAATTCTCATAGGTATTTTATCAAACATGCTCCAGACACACCTTTACCAAGAAAAAAATCAAAGCATAAACCATCAAATTTAGGGTTAATCAGGACCCATTTGTTAAACCACAACCAACCAAAAAAAACATATGCAAACCACCACCAAACAAATGTGAAAATATAATTTAAACCAAGAGTAAACAATACTCAACAATATGCACCAAAAACTCTCACATTAGTTTTAAAAACCACTATTTTGGATTCATAATCAATGTTTAACACACATTAAAACAGGTCTTTAATTAGATCTAAACATGGCTTTAATTAGATCTAACAATAAGGGTGGAGTGCATTTCTTATACAAGAAGATTTACAGAAGAAAACTTGACTCGTGAGCCCTTTGAAGAACACTTGTATAAACCCTAGCCTCAATCTTTAAGAAAGTGTTTAGAGATAGTATTTTAAGTGTTTTGATCAATCCAAAGTGAGTTAAGAGAGGCACCAAGGGTTATATAACATGGGGACATATTTAACCATGCTGGGAAAGGGAACCGGGGTTAGCATGCCTTTAAAACCATTACCTGGGTTGGGTAGCCTTGTCGTCCTAAATAGCCCAAGGGCAATATGGGTTCAGCACACCCTGTCGAAAAGGTCCCAATGCGTGTAGCTGCATGACAACTGAATTATTCCTTGGTATGACTACTACATCCAATAATAAAGTGTGACAACATGCACACGGTCACAAAGACCAACCTCATATTAGCAAATATTATTTTCTAGTTTAGGTCCGCCCAGGTCCTCCACCTTCCATGACTTTGCTACATATCTCACCATTATTGCCTAATTAAAACTAATTTATAAATAACCAAACCATTATCTATTTATTAACCAAGGCCATTAATATTGGTATCATCATACAAACCTTTACTTGCAAATATCATCCCTAGCCAACCATTTATAAGTTTAAGAGGACTTTCAAGTGCCCTTCTATTTACCATATTAAACCACTTGGGAGACTTCCATGTTCCCGAAAAACATAACTAATTAACCTTTAGCCTTTACAAACCATTTAATCCATGCATAATTCCATTACAAAGTTTAAAACATGCCAGAGTTTCAATGAAAAACCAATAATAGAGTAAAAACACTCTTTGAGGCATTTTATCAAACATTTGAGGGCACACATTTACCAAGACCAAAACCAATGCATAATCCATTCAATTTAGGGGTAGCCATGATCCATTTTTTAATCATAACCAACAAATAACCGCATATGCTAGCCTTTACCAAAAATATGTGAAAACATATCTTAAACCAATACCAAACCCTATGCATCAAGACCATAAACAATATTTCTAAATCCACCATTCATGATACATAAACTAATGTTTAAAACAGAATACACATGCCTTTATTTTGAAATAACAATGAATGATAGAGTACATGCCTTATACAAGATGATTCAATGAAGAAATATTGACCTTTGAGCCCTTTGAAGAACACATAGATAAACCCTAGCCTTCATTCTTCAAGAGAGTGCTTGAGAGAGTGTTTGATGTGTTTTATTCTTTTGACAAATGTTACGGAAGGCTACCAAAGGTTATAATGTGATAAAATTAAGGCTTTGAAGTAGGAAATGTCCATACTAACATTGTCTTAAAAATTAAAACAAGTTATGTCTAGGGGTACGACACCCCCTTACCACCTGTACCGTTTGGTACAAGTGGTACCCTAACTCGCACCTAAACCTTTCCATGACCTTACCTATTGGTTTCTATACGACTCCACCTCCCTAACTCATACCTAAGGGTATGAGTAACATCTTCAATCGTACCCACCAGTTGTACATAGGGAAAACTCAAAAAGACTAAGACAATAATGCAATATATGACTTTTCCTACACCACTCGTATGCTTTCTATACAACTAGTAGCCTAGTGAGTCATATCATGGGTTATAGACCAGACAACCATGCAAACTAGGGTATGATTGAACCATTAAGACACCCCACAAGTCGTATTAAATGGTACGATTGGTACCCTTGAGTCATAAAAGGTCAAAAAGGTCCAAAACATAAGAAATTTTAAAAGGATCAAAATCCTAGTGTCTTTCAGAAACTCTATCTTTTGAGATATGCCACTAGGCCTCAATTGTTCAATAATAACTTTCTATCAGACCAATATTTTCCAATAAAATTTTCCACATTATTTTCATGTTGTTCCACTCGTAGATCTCCTTTATGTAATGCTACATCTTAGTAAAATCTAGATGAACTGTATACCTAGACTCATAAGCATCAGTCAGGATCCTTTCCTGCAACCCATGTATATCAAGAACACACAGCCTACCTTAATACCTCAAGATTCTATCTCCACCAATCTCAAAAGACATAACCTTTTACTGACCCATATCAACCTTAATCTACATAAGTATGGGATCGAACACCTATTTCTCCATCACCTCAGCAACAAGAGATGATTTGACTACTTCCTGAACAACCAATCCCCCATCTTCAAAGTTTACAACACAGACTCCTAAGTTAGCGAACCTATGAACATCCTTTACTCATTTTCTTTCTTTATAAACATAGGATAATCTCCCCATAAATAACCTACAAGGAGCATAAGTATCCACATTAGCTTTCCCTAGATGGTAATTAAGACTCATGTCATAATCCTTGAGCAATTCATGCCAACTCCTATTCTTGAGATTCAATTCCTTCAAAGTAAAAACATACTACAAGCTCTTATGATGTGAATAGATATGTACATGCACTCCTTACAAATAATGGTGCCAAATCTTGAATGGCAAACTGCAGTTACCAACTCTAAGTTGCGAGTTGGATAGTTTCTTTCACGAAGCTTAAACTGCCTAGAAGCATATGCTATAACCTTACCATGCTATATCAAAACACAACGCAATCCCACACGATATGCATCACAAAACACAAGAAATCATTAGTACCCTTAAGCAGGATCAAAATTAGCACAAAAGTAAACTTATCCTTCAACTTCTCAGAGCTACCGTCACAAAAATTAAAAAAAAAGAACTTCACCTTTTTGTAAGTCAACCTAGTCAGGGGAGTAACAATAGAAGAGAAACTCTACTGAAATCCATATAATACACTGCTAAGCCCAAGAAGCTCCTAATGCTAGTTGGAGTTGTGGGACTAGTGCCTTTCTTAACTGCCCCAACCTTTTGTGGATCAAAATTTATCCCCTAACTACAAACAACTTGCCAAGTAAAAGTTACAACATTGAGCCAAAACTTACACTAAGAAAATTTAGTTTACAACTACTGACCCATAAGAGTCTGCAACATAATTTAGAGGTGATTGGGATGATCCTCCTCACTCTTGGGATACACCAAGATGTCATCAATAAAAAATATGAAAAAAAATCTATGAAGTGCATGAAAATTCAATTCATAATATCCATGAACACAGTTGGAGCATTAATCAACCAAAATGACAAAACTAAAAACTCATAGTGATCATATACCGGGTTTGAAAGGTAGTCTTAGGAATATAAACCTCCATAATTTTCCACTGATGATAGCCCAAACAGATATCAATCTTAGAGAAGCTTGTAAAACCCTGAAGCTAATAAAAAAGGTCATCAATCTTAGAAAGAGGGTATTTATTCATCACTATCACCATATTCAGCTAATGATTCTCTATACAAATCAGAAGAGATGCATCTTTCTTTCACATAAAAAGCACAGGAGCACCCCTTAGAGTGACACTCGGATGAATGAACCCCTTATCAAGAAAACACTTTAATTGCTCCTTTAGCACCTTTAATTTAGTTGGAGGCATTCTAAAAAGTAGAATGAAAATTAGACAAGTATGTAGTAGAAGATCAATCCCAAAATATATTCCCTATTAGAAGGAATTCCAAGAAGATCATCAGGAACACTTCAGGAAATTTATTAACTACAAGGACAAATTACAAATAAGGACATTAAGAGTCAAAATCCTTAACTCGAACTAAAAGACACAGAATCCCTTTTTAAATCAATTTTGAAGCTCTAAAATAGGAAATAAAACTCTCTTTGGGCACTAAGGAATTCCCCTCTGATCTGGTTACTGATTTATTAGGAACTTTAAAATAGACCTTTAAGGCCCTACAACCTAGAGTAGCATAGCATAGATGAAGCCAATCCATCCCTAAGATAATGTTGAAATCCACCATATCCAACTCTATATATTCCTCTAATGTCTCTACGTGAAAGATGGACACACAAAACCCCTATAGATTTTCTAGCAACTACAGGATCACCCACTTGAGTAGACACAGAAAAAGGGTAAAAAATACTTTCAAGACTAAAACCAAAATGTACAACCACATATGGAGTCACAAAAGAATGGGTAGAACCCAGATCAAGTAAATAAAAAACTTCATAGAAAAAGAGTTATACCATACTCGTAACAACATCTAGATATGCTTCCAATTTTGATGGGTAGTAAGTGCATAGAGATGATTCTTACTAGTGTCGGTACAAAAGTAGCGCCCTTTGGCATTGTACCTGAATATATGGTGATCAAAACTATATTAGCTCCAGTGGCAAACTTGGCTGAAGGACAATATCATTGCATGTGACCAAGCTGACCACAATTATAGAACCTAATCCTCTTCTCCTTACAATAACCACGATAAAGGTTCCCACAAAAAAGACAAGGAGGAGAAGATAGGGCTGGCTAAGATCCACTAGCCTGAGATAGGGTACCCTATAACTTAGGACCACTATTAGCCTGAGAACGATGATTGCTCACAAGCTTAGAATAGGGAATACTAGGAGATGAATAATAAATTTTCTTCTTTGTAGTCTAGTGTTTACTATCTTTCTTGCTATTCTACTAACCCAGCTCTGCTCTGAATACCTAAGCTTCTTATTTTTTCTCTATTCAATCACTGGCTATTTTTTTTCCTCATAACCTAATGCATATAAATCATAAGTATGGATATATCGATATCATTCTTCAACATTGTAGCATTACATTCCAATACCAAGTCTCGGGGCAACCTAGAACGAAACTTCCTCATTTTGTTTCACTAAATAGACACCCACTTTGGAGCATAATGAGACAACTACTATAATATGAAGGCATACTCTTTAACACTCATCTTACCCTATTCTAAATTCACAAACTCCCTAGATTTATCTTCCCTCAGCTACTAAGGATAGAAATAATCAAGAAAGGAACCCAAAAACTTATCCCATAATGCTTTCTCTACATCATCATCACTCAATTAATCCCACTCTTCATACCATTGATAAGCTACATCTTGTAGCTCAGTTTGAGAAAATACTATACCTTTAGAATCATTGGCATGCATCACTCTAAAAATCTTCTGTAACTCATCCATAAACCCTTGAAGATCCTCCTCAACATTAGAGCCTATAAAGGTTGGGGGTTTCATTCTCATGAACTAGCCATCATGAGTAACCTTAGATGAAAGAGCGAAAATATCAACACAATCCAACTAATAAAACTAATATGTCACAAACTAAGGAAGCAAATGCATAGATCAGCGAAACTCCGAATTAGAGATATCCCCCTAAGGTAGCTGATAATAAGCTTACAACCCCAAAAAATCTTGAGGAGGACTAATAGGGATAGGTGGAACTCTTTGTTGGGAAACACAATTAGGAGTAGGGACCCTAGACTGGTTTTACACACCATACAGAGGGTAAGTTCCCTCCACATTATCATCAAGTAGGACAACATTCCCAGTAGAGTAAATAAGAACATCAGATCTTTGGGGTGGCATTATCTGAATTCCAAGGAAGCCAGGAGTTAGACAAGCTTTATAATACTACACATTATAGCTCAAAATTATACACAAGAAAGGGAAACATTCCAAAATGCCTTATAACCTCCTTCTTATAAGTGTGGAATACTACACACCCAAATAAAAGACTCTACTTGATGCATCTTTATAGCACCCAAAGAATCTAAACTCTACTCTAATATCAAGCTTGTCACAACCTAAATCAGGACATTACTATGATAGGTATCTCATGTCCACCATGGATCGGAGACCACCCTCATAACCCAACCTCAAATGCATGCTAATAATAATAATAGTAATATTAATAATATGGAAGAAAATAAAAAAATAATAAAAGATGAATAGATAACTGTATGAAATCTAAGAGTCAATCAATAACCAACCAAACCACATATTTCCATAAAAGCCTCTAAAACTACAATAATATCTAAGTCAGGACATGTCTTGACTATGACCTAAAAGAATCCAAAGTACCAAATAAGTACAGAAGGAATTATTAAATGAAAAAACAACAAAAGAATGGATGCTGAAAACTTTACATCAACTCAACGTACATGCTTAACCACCTAACATTACACATGAGCTATAGAAATATCTTTGAACACTAAATTATGAACTGATTTAGCGTCCTTGGATGGCCTGTGGGATAAACACTGTTATGTAACTCAAGGAAAGTGATAACATAATGTCGTGTTAAAAAATTAGTCAAAACTATATGCTCACATTCATATATACATATATATGATACCAGGATACGGTAAGAGCCATGAATTTGAGAGTTCTAAAACCATTAACCTGGACTGTGTAGCTCGATCTATCCTAAAGGCACCCATGGGTATATGGGTTAATCTACCACTACTAATAGGGACTCAATACGTGTTAACCGTACGAACTAAGGAAAATCCAAGGGAAAGTTAAAGAAACCATGGGCAATAGATATCCAAACTATATATATATGTGTATATATATATCAAGTGTGTGTTATGTACATGGTCATAGAGACCCCCAACACTAGTAAATGTGGTTTCTAGAGCTCCCCCTCCCCCTCCCAAACATACACCTTTATGGAGAGATACACAACCCCCTATAAACCTAAATTAAAATAATTTGCATATAATTCCTACCGTTAACCCAAGAGTTATTTATTAAGACATTTACCACTTGATATCGTCATACCACTATGCTTACACACAAAATTAAACATGTCAAACCAATTCACACAACTAAATTGGAATCCCAAGTTCCATTAAAATCTAAACCATGGCAACCAAGGCCATCTGAATCTGTTTTATCTCTAATTATTCATTAATTTAATGCATTGGGTTTGAAAGCTAGTTAAACCATGTAAATTATAATATTCAAACAAAGTTTACTAAGTGTGTTGAGGATTAATGAGTGGCAAATTTACCACTCATTGGCATCCAAATTATAGCACTCTATGATTCTCCAATGGTGTGAATGAGACTACTTTATGATGTAAATGCACTAATTTAAATATTCTGTAGGTATATAGTTAGTGAGATAAAAAGAAGTGGAATGAGCTGAAAAAGGATCAAAGAGGGAAAAGAACTGAAATAGTTGGAAAACTTGGGCAGAATGGGCCTTAGGTACCGCAATCACGTTGGGTCAAGAAGTCAACAACATACGATCGCTTGAAGAATTCAACGATCATTGAGCCACAATCGCAGGTGATCCACACGGGATTGTGGGATAGCAGGGTTTTAAGACAGGGGCTAAGTTATAAAAGCATATAGCCGACCCCAAATTCTAATTTTTAAGTTCAAGAAACCTTATTTACTTGGGGGATATATCCATCATTCTACAACATTGCTTCCGATCCTTAGTTTAGGGTTTTTGTACTTTCTTTAAGCTTGGATCAAAACTTGTACAAATCTTGAGCTAAGAAGACATTAGAGTGACTTTTAAGTGTAGAATTGGCATAACCTATTGAAGATTCATTTGATTATAAACTGTGGTTTGCCCTGTCTTTATTTTCTTATGGTTAACTTTGATAGAAATATTGGTTTATTTGTGTTTATTATCATAAGAATTTTCTAGGTCCATCTCATAGGATTATGCTAGAGTAGGATGCAATTATTTGTGGGTTGTGATGTAGTTGTGTATATTTTAGTTTATTAATGATGGGTTCTATTATTACATGATAAATTGGTTGGTATTTGATGTTAAAAGCCCCAAATGCCCAAATAGGTTTGACGGATGAAAATCCAAAGCCCTTGAAAACTTAAACCATTCTTGAAAAGGGGGTTTTAGGTGAACTTTAGGAACCCACCTCATCCTTGAAAAAGGGATGTGAAAACCAAAAAAATAGTTGATAATTTACAGGGATGTCTTGCCAATTTTTTACTATCTTAGACATAAGGGTGATTAGGAGATTGAATATACCATGGGTATCATCCTAGAAATATGGATACCCATTTGAGGTATTGGGTGGCATTAATTGACACACTCGTTAGGTACTCAAAAGGGTTAATGATTTAAATCTTTGAGGTTTTGTTGAAGAACAATCCTCAAGGACTTTAAACCTAGCCTACCACATCATCAACGATTAGAATTTGCACCTAATCATCTCATACCCATGCATAACTTGACCCTAGGATAACGTAATAACCATATTTGTGCCTAAGTAATTATACTCTAGCTATTCTTAGTCTTGAATTAGTCCCTTAGAAGCCAAAGAATTACTTTCACACTACAGAAGATTAAGAACCCCAAACTATCTAGTACTATACGTTTGAACTTAGTAAGCAACTTTATATTGAATTTACTTAATAGTCACTCACATTTTTCCTCGTGGATTCGACCCTGACTCTTTTTTGGGTAAATATATTGACAACGATTGCCTTGAACCTAAATTGACGTGTAAGTTGAGTGTTATCAAAGTTGGCGCCATTTTTGTCGAATACTTTGGAATTTTATCTTACTTTCTTGGATTCAAACTTGTAAATATTTGTGTGTGATTTTCTTTTATTTTTTGTTTTAGGTTGAGATTTACTTTCATTTTTGTCTTCTTGTCCCTATGGCATCTTGGGATAAATATGATTTTCGTGGTTGGGGATCCTATTGTGACAATCTATGTCCATATTGCAATGGACCCCACTTCAGGCAAGATTGTAGATATGCTCCCTGGAGAGAGATGTGTTCACCATCTAGACCGTATAGGGAGTATCTTTTTTCTCTATATGGCAGTTGAGATGGACATTTGAGTGATTTTCCAAATTCCTCCTACCCCCGTTATGTTAACCCAAGTTCAAGTTTATTATATGATTTTGATAGGACTTACGATAAGGAAAAGGAAGAATGAAGCACCAGATATAATCATGTTGAAGCAGTTCTTTAATTTATCTTAGATCGGGTGACATAATTGGGGATAAAATACATGACATACATCAATACATGGAGGCATATAACAAGGAAACCAAGAGGATAGAAGAGATGGGCATGAAGGTCAATCATCCAAGTACTATGACTATGCCTATGCCTCTAAATAAACTTAATGCTGAAGAATCCTTGGTCATTTCCAAACCAACTGAACTAAACATAAGAGAGGATACCAAGACTGAGGAAATGGTTCTAGAGTGGATAAGAAGCCGAGTAAATTACTTATAAAGACTCTAGCCCATTTAGTGGTAAAGATAACCAATGAAATGTGACTCCAAAATTAAGGGAAAGGCCCCATTCTATCAAATTTTTACCATTATGCTTGGTGGATTTAATGAAAGCCAATCCATCCAAGCAAGTGATGAATATTGGAGAGAAGGAGCAATTTTCTTTTATTTTGGAGTTTGACCTTCAAATCAGGCATGTTAATGCCACAATTTTGAAGGCCAAGAAGATTAACGAATGATGTAAAAGTAGTGTCCTTCTAATGCTTCCACTTTTTCCCAACGATCCCACATTAATGTCTAATGCAAAATTAAGCAAATGGTTCAAGCCTTTAAAATGGTGTAATCGAGCATGCATCACAGTTCTATTACTTTTGCCCCAAGAGCCTCAGAGATTGAATAATGAATAGTTGGGAAAAAGATTTAAATCCTCTAAATGAAGACATAAATATGAGTTAAAAAGTGTCGTGCGGTGATGTTAAACCAAGCTCTTGATGGAAGGCAACCCATCATTTTCATTTTTACGTCATTTCTTTTAAAATAAGTGACAAAATTATAATGCTTTGTAGGTTCTTAGGGCAAGTTGGAAGCAAGAAAAAATAGAAGAAAAAAATGTTTGCAAGTGTGGTAGCCATTCAGAAAAATGGGGAAAAATAGAGAAGTAGATGGCCTCAGTTATAGTGATTGTGGGTTCAGGATCACAATTGCAGTAGCGCGATCGCACCAATCAGATCAGGATCGCACCTCTATGTTAATATTTTAACATGGTTATCAATGCAGTTTTAGGGGGACCTTTAGACCCTTCTTTTTTTTTTTAGTTATGTAGAGAGATCACTACAAATCTTTTTAAGTTGGGGGTGTGTGGCCCTTCCCTTGTGTGAGTACACATTGGCTTACACTACTTGAACTTAGTTGATGCGGAGCAAGGAAATTTTGTAAAGTTAATTGTTTTTATTTTTATATTTTTATTTCTTTCAATAATAAGGTAGGACGAGTCTTTCCCTTATCATAGATTGAGTGACATCATTCTTAAGGGTAAAGCATTGCGATTGGGTTTTGAGTTATGAATGCAGGGGAAATCTGAATACCCGTAGCATAGGAACTACAAATGCAAGGAAAATTTAAGTAATTGTGGCATTTCGATTTTAGGATCACACTTATACCATTGGCTAAGTTTGAGTATCCATATGGTTGGTTTTACCATATGAACCATGAATATGAAACCACGACTTGTGTTGTTTCTATGATTAGTAAATTATGTGTGGTGTCTACACCCCCTTCATAAAAAATTTTCAAAAATCAAGGTCATGGATGTAAGCAATTTTGTGACAATGCTTTACATCTCATTGTTTCTCCAAGGTCATTATCTTGGGAAAGTTAGTTAATACTCTCTTTTTCTTTAGTAGGACAAGCAATTGAACCCCCTTGAGAAGTTTGCATGTCATGTGTTCGGTGAGAAAAAATCTTTGGCTCCCATGCTTGCTTGCATTATCTAGATCTTGCCCAGTTTGTCTTTCAAGGCTAATTATGATCATTGCTTTGTTGTTGAAATGACTTTAGGCCATCTTCATGATTATAGGAGTCCACTTTAGCCTAAATATCCTACCCGTGCAAGGATTGTGTCCCTAGTCACCTATTTTGAGCCTTCAAACCTTTCTTTGGCAATCGCATTACAGGCCGTAGCCCATTTAAATTTAACCCCTCTTTTGAAAACAACCCTCCTTGAACTTAAAAATGATACTTAAGGCCACAAGCCCATGGTTGGGGTCCTGGATATTAAAAAATGGTAACCTTGGGCCATACGATGTAAAATAGACGCCTACATGCTAAGAAAACAAAGCAAAAGAGAAAATAGAAAAGAGAGGAAGAGGCAAAAGAAGTAGAGGCATGAATTACAAAATGGTCAAATGAATAAAAAATACCTTCAAAAGAGATGGGTGAAGAAAAAAACGGCAAATGTAAGCATGTGTGAATGCAAAAAGAAAATAAAGTAGACCATGGTTGAAAAGTTAGTTGAAAATTGTTAATGTGATGTACATGTTCATGGAGGTTGTAGTCACCATATTCCTAAATTATATCCTACCCATTCTCCCTGAACCTACAATACAATCTTGAAAAGTCCTTTGGTATCTCTGACCAAGCATGTTCACATTAGTAATGATGGAAAATAAGGGAAAACTTATGGTATGATACTTACTTTTGTTGAGAGATTCTTTGTGAGAGTGAGTGTCGCACTTATATCCCTTGTTGTTTCAAAAACAAAAAATGTGTGTGGGATTTCCTTCTTGTGAGGAGACATGTAAATGAATCAAGATGGGTGACATTGTCATTTTCTAAATAAAGAGGTAATAGCAGTGTAGAAAATTTCTGTAGAGTGGGAGTTGCTTCGAATGAGTGGGTAATTATTGCATCATTATTTTAAGAAGTCCATTGCATCATAGCATTTGTGTTTAATGTTGAAGGGAGTAATGGAAAATGTCTTTGTTCATGAATAGGTGCATATTATTGGTAAAACTCAAGTTCAAAGTCATTGTAATCATCGGGTAATACAAATGGTATCATAATTACATAATTTTAAAAAGTAAGAAGTGGTGTTACTTGAGGAGAATATAAGGTTTATGTTGAGGTATTCATGAGTGGTGCGTTTACCACTCATTGACGTCTAAATTAGTGCACACTACTGTAATCTTAAGGTATGAATGAGACTACATTATGATGTAAATGCACTAATTTCCATATTCTGCAAGTACATAGCTGTTGAGATGAAATGAAGCAGAATGAGCTAAAAAAAGATCAAAGAGGGAAGAGAAGTGCAAAAGCTGGAAAAACTTGTGCACACTGGGCCTCAAGTATCCTGATTGCGGTGTGACCTCTGAGATTACGGTAAGTCAAGATATCAGCAAGCTGTGATCGCTTGAGAAATTAAGCAATCGCAGAGCCGCGATCGTGGGATAGCGATATTTTTAGCCAGACACAATCTTATAAAAGTACACAGCCTACCCGGAATTCTCATTTAAAAACAAAACAACCCATATTCATTTGGGGGATATATCTATAACGTCCCAAATCTGGTACCCAGAATGCTACACGGTGCTCATGACCTCGAAGAACCACAAACTAACCCATGACTGATATCTGTAGTTGTATACTGTATGACATCATGTAAAATATGGAAATAATAGATTGGAATATTGCATAAGGTTCAAAATGGATAAAACTTACTATCTGAGAGTATGGTATATCATACCTAAACATGAACTGAAATAAAATGTCTGAACATACTGTAGTCTGAAAGCCTCTAAAACTGAATTGTCTGCATAAGTCGTTGATAGGATATGTCCCCAACTAACTACAACTACTAAAATAAACTTAGTAATGACATAATAAAGTAATAATCATGTCCTTAAAGGATGATGACTCACTGCTAACTCTAATGCTACTGATGCTCTGGAGCTCATGCTTCTGAACCTACGGTATAAAAAAACATAGCTCAAATGTATCAGTATGATTGAATTTACTGGTATACAAGTGAGGTAGGCTGAATGCAAGGTTTTATATGCATGAACAATACTAGCTGAGGGAATAACATGAATATGAGAATATATGCATGAATACATAACTGTCAATGAGATCGTGATAATATGGACTACTAAGTTTGAATACTGATAACAGGATTTTCATATAATTGTTAAACTATTAAATGAGTGACTGTGTATAACAGTCTTAATTTTGATGGAACTAGCTGAGTTCCGTCCTAAACTGAATGACTGTATCTGACAGTCCTGAATCTGAAGAACTATCTGAGTTCTTTTACTAATACTAAGACTGAGACTGTGGGATGTAGTCATCTAATTGACATGCCCCTAATAAGCTATTATATCTGAGGTGGGGTCCAATCTATAATCCCAATTGGAAGGGTGTCAATACCATGCCACTAGTAAGGACAAGTTGTGAGTGAATCTCATATGGCAGTGTCCCAAAAGGAAAATGGTTGGAACCTCATATGGCAGTTTTGATCCACCTCATCAACCCTCAACTAACAGTGTTGATGTCTCAAACTATGTTGGATACATAATTCTGGAATACAAGGATTGCTTCTAAGGGTCACACCCTCAACGATTAGTGTGTGCCCTGATCCTTAGGTTTGCTCAGTGCTGAATTCTACTCCTAACTAAATAGACACTTAATTAATTATACTGATATAAACTAGAATGATTTCACTGAGTTTCGTGGACTGATAGAATGTTACTGAATCAAGTTAACTGACTGAGTTTATGAGATTGCTAAGTTTTCCTGAGTCATGTAACTGACCGAATTCTACTGATCATGGGTTGACTGAGAGTATCTTGAAAACTGACACTGGCTCTAGGCACACAGCTAAATTGTCGGGTACAAGTACCCTCAGGACTCGATAGCATAAAACTGACAAGACATAACCTTTCCTGGACTCATGATCATAATCAACAATCCATAATACAATCATTGGAGAATTTCATGAGGCAGTTGATTATGATGGTTTGATACATGAATAGGAATACATGTAAACATGTCATAATTTCATAGGGCTAATTTCATGAACAATCTATCAAACAATTTCAATGCATAACAATAACACGGAAGACATTTTGAACATAAGGGTAAAGCATGAGTTTATCAATTTGGTCATAATTGAGTCCCAAAGTATGATTCTTGTTCTCTTGGGCATTTTATCAATCATATTGCATGCATAACCTTAGGCTTAGGCATATAAACTAGTTCATACATCATGGTTACTTTAATCAACTCAATTTAATATATTTCAATCCACATGATAGCATAAATTAATGAAAACTCATTTAATGATTTCAACTTGGGTATCATACACAACATCAACATAATCGTAACCAATCCACAACATAAACATCACAATTCATAATTTAAAATTAGATTCTTGGGCTTCATGGATGAAATAAATCCATGAATGAACACTTGACATACTTGGGTGGATGATTTCTTTAATATTTATGGAGGAAAGCTTGAAATATTGACTTAGAATTAAGCACCTAGGGTTTCTTGTTCTTAGAGATTGATCTTTGAGAGAAACCCTAATTGGATGTTGTAAATGAATAATGAAGTTATAAGCTATTGTTTTGATATAACTAGGGGTTAAAATAGGTGGGAAAAGACCCAAATACCCTTTTAAAAATGGCTTTAAATTGTTGAGCTGGCTCTGGAATGGATCATGCAATGGTCTATAGTTAGCTCGACAGTCCATCGTTCTGACTGTCGCACTAAGGCTAGAATAGGGAATCACTACCTTAGTAGGGATGTCTTGGGTGACTGTTCATCACTGGGGTGAAGGTCCGTCACTGGTTCGATGGTCTGTCAACCTGTCCATCGCACCTTAGCCAGAAGATTGACTTACTTCCTTAGCTGCAACGGTTTAGGTAATGGTCTGTCACTAGCTCGAGAGTCTGTCAACCTACCTATCACACCTTGGTGATTCGTACAGCTCTCAGTAAAACGTCAATAACTCTCTACTCTGATACCAAATTCAGGCGAAATTGGTATGTTGGAAAGGTCATTCAATTTCCCACATGATAAAAAGTTAAAATTGGGGAAATTCTATCTAATTTTAATACTAACCATTTTGTAAGTCATCACTAACTCTGTTGGAGACTAGATTTGACTTAAACAAAGTTCGGGGTATTACAATATCCATCATTCTACAACCCTACCTCCCATTCTTAGTTTAGGGTTTTTGTAATTTCTTGAATCCTGGAGCAAAAATTGTACTAATATTGAGCTAAGAAGAGATTAGAGTGACTTTTAAGTGTTGAATTGACATCACCCATTGAAGATTCATTGGATTCTAAATTGTGGTTTTCCTTATATTTATTTTCTTATGGATAAGTTTGATGGAAAAATTGGTTTAGTTTTGTTTATTATTTTTATGATTTGCTAGATCTACCTCTTGGGGTTATGCAAGAATAGGATGCAATTATGTGTGGATTGTGATATAGTTGTGTATATTTTAGTTTGTTGATGTGTTCTATTTTTACTTGATTAAATTGGTTGGGATTTTTCGGTGAAAGCCCCAAATTCCCAAATAGGTTTGGTGGATGAACATTCCTAGCTCTTGAAAGCTCAAACCATCCTTGAAAGTGAGGTTTTAGGTGAACTTTAGGAATCCACATCATCCTTGAAAGACGAATGTCGGATCCAAATCAATAGTAGGTAATTTATGGGATATCTTGCCCATTTTTCAGTACCTTAGACATAAGGGTGATTAGGAGGTTGACTATACCATGGATATCATTCTAGAAATAGGGATCGCTAATTGAGGTATTTGGTGGATTTAATTGACACACTCTTTAGGTACTCAAATGGGTCAATGAATGACATCTTTGAGGTTTGGTTGAAGAACTAAACTCATAGACTTTAAACCTAGACTACCATATCATCGACGATTAGAATTTGCACCTAATCATCACGCACCCATGCATAACTTTACCCTAGGATAGTATAATCACAAGATTTGTGCCTAATTAAATGTACTCTAATTATTTTTAGTCTTGAATTAGTCCCTTAGAATCCCAAGGTTTTTTTTCACACTAGAGAAAATTTAAACACCCAAACCATCTTGTACCAAAGGTTTGAACTTAGCAAGCAACTTTTATTTGAAATTTACTTAATGGTCACTCATATTCTTCCTCATGGATTCGACCCCAACTCTTACTTAGGTAAATATTTTGGCAAAGACTGCCTTGCACTTAAATTGACGTGTAAGTTGAGAATTATCATCGTTAATGCCATTATAAAGCAAATATTTCATCAATTTTGGGAAACCTGAGTCCTCTATTCCAACCATTAAAATAATGCACCAATACAGTACCAAAAATTATTAATTAAAGTATAAATAATAAATTTAAAACATGGGACAAGTAATGCAAATAATAACAACCAAAATCCGTCAACTCAATTCCAAAAAACATAATTTAAATCATATGAAAATCCATTCAATTCAAGATATGGTAAAATTAAATTTTAGGGAAAAGAAAAATGCCTGAAACACACAATTAACCAATGTCAATTTGAAGTTTTGGGTCTGGATGATGAATTCTGTATGAAACCCTTAATCTTTCTTTGTTTAGGTGTAAGAGAAAAGAATGCGAATGTTTGATCTTTTCAAATGAAGTTGTAAAGCTCAAATTTATGTTAATAAGTTGTGTATTGTGTAAAAAGACCAAAAGCCCCTCATTCCTAACTGGAAAAAAACAAAAGTGGAAAAAAACAAAAGTTGAAAAAATTTATTCCTCAACGTGCTACCATCTTATCGTGGAGGTTAACCTCTGTCCCACACAAATATCGTGGAGGCTAACCTCTCTGTCCTAGTGATATCATTGAGGCACACTACCTAAAAGTTTCAAAATAGCCTTGAACACTTTCTAAAAATTCCAAAACTTACCCAAATTACTCTTTTATCATCCTTATACGCAATTCAAGTCAAACATCGATATTACAAATATAGGAGGGAGAAAAATAAAATAATCAAAAATTTTAAAGGTCTTGCGAGTACAATCTATTGTAATAGATGGGTCATCTGTTTAAATAAATTATACATTTGCTATATAAGTTGTAGTAGATGGGGTAATCTGTTAACAATTACAGAGATAAGTGCAATAGATGGATCATCTATTGTAATATATTACCCATCTATTTCACATTCTTTAATTTTATTATACATATTTATGCAAATTCTTTTTTGTTTCAGTATGTTGATGAAATTCTTTATCTAATGCATGAGAGAAATATCAAAACTCTGTAACACACCCCAAATTCAAACCAATAATAGAACCATGCTTCAAGTATATGCAAAGTAAAAAAAATCATATTTTAGTAGTTTAATAAGTGATTTAGATATATATTAAGGACACAAATATCTTCTAACACTTAGACAAGTCAAAATATCGCTTACCAATAGAATTCTTGAGATAAATATTGCTATATTCCAATTTAAATGAGCATTTATTTTAGATTAATAAGATTTTCATAGATACACACCTATCAAAATATATATAATTGAATTATCATTCCAACGCCTCAATTTTTTCCTTAATCCGATGTCAGATTAAAAAGTAATGGCTAAGTTACTAACATAGTGTCTAAGCTGGCAGTGGCTATGACTTAGTCTACAACTCATAGCTAGACCAAATGAGTCGTCAGGAGTAACATCATCACGGAAGTGGAGACCAAAATTTGAGTCCCAGATGATGACTCAAGAAATGACTCTTCCCTGGATCCTACGGATCATCACCAAACTCACCGGGACTTGTACCAACAACTTTTCAGATGATATTAAAGGAATTGTTTTGTATTTTCCCCTCTTTAAGTCTATTTAATCACCCCAAATGCCTTATCATTTTCCCCAAACTCATTCTATGTAAGAAAATGCAGCAATTCAATTTTAATGCAAGCCTTAGACTAGGGTTTTCCTCAAAGGAAATTTCCAAGGCTTCAGTTAAAGATTTCATAAGTATAGTTATTTGTGTATTAATTATGGATTTCTTCCACCCTTATTCCCAAAAATATTGTTTAAAAATATGAATATTAATGATGATTTATATGATTCCCATGAACTAGGGTTCACACCAAAATAGAATTCCAAACTTAATTCATTAGCATGTTTTTGTGATTATTTTTTATTTCTTATGACTATGTCATATAATTACAAATATTTTTATGTCCATGCATGATTTACTTTATATTACATCAGATATTCATCATACAATAAAGCTATGCATGATGTATCAGTTTTTCAGACTAATATGCATTATTTATCATGATTTTACAAATTTTAGTCTATATTAGTTGACATACCTTTTTTTCCCATAAAATTTAGTATCTTTACTTACATAGAATTATGAACCCTTGGTATATTGTTAAATTCATGATTTTGGAATTGTGTTATGGAGTTTCCCTTTTTATTTTTGAGTATTAAATTGGCATTGTTAACTCATTATTCAAAACGGCGCTATATGAACAAGCAATGACCTAGGATTCTATGCATTGTCAGTCAAACACATTGTGCTTCAATCACAGCTTCAGTATTATTAAGCAATTTATTATATTATTAAATATTTCATTGGAAGTAGTAATTAGCACCGAGCGAATGTAGGGATGTAGGTTCACCCATCAGTTAAGTTGAGACATTTAGTAGAAGTCCCTAAGTTCAAGAACTACGGTGCCACCATAGGTTCTAAGGGGTCACCTGTCAGACCAAAATTAACACCCTAGTCATTTTGGACATCAGTTTAGTTGTACCACCTCAGCTCATCCTTTATACCTAGACAAGGAATCTTGGTCCCTTTTTTGATAGGATTTATACATCAAACTCCATTATTAGCTCACATTGCTATATATTGGTTACCAGTAGCTCATACATTTCAAACTCTATTATTGTGTGACCTTATAGTCAGTTTACTTAATATAGTATTTATCTATTATATTCTTATTTATATGGTGATTGCATCCATTCTCATCCCATATTAACAAATTCAGTATATGCATATGAACCTTAGCTTAGGTTTACATTCTATTAAACCACGACTTTCCAGATTATGATTTTATATTAGTATTTGTGTATTTAACATAGGGTCATTGAACTTCAGTTCAGCTCTTTTGAAATTGGTTTGCATTAAGTTTTACAGCATGTTCAACAAAAATTTTAGATCACATGAAAGATTTATGCTTCTACAGCTTTCTATTTTTATACAATTGTTTCAAATCATGACATAGGGATTTCAGTGTCTCACAGCTTCTAAGTACGAACATCTTTTAAATGTAAATTTAAGTAAATGGCTTATGTCCTCAGTTTTAAAGCATGATTTAAGTATTTTCATTGCTAGTTCATGTCTCACATACAAAGTACATTCCAAAGTACTGATCGCATACCTCTTCTACCTATATTTTTAGGTGATGTAGATTCGGGTGCTTACCATCATGATCATTGTAAAGAAGATCATTGCATTTGGACAGAAGGTGATGAGTTCACTTATTTTGAGGACTCGTGTCAGTAACAGTTCTTGTATTTTATATTTTTTATTTGTATGTATTGATTAGGATATTTTGGGTCATGTCTGAGGTACTTATAGTCAGTATTAGTAGAGGCGTTATAGATAGACAGAAAAATTTATTCTATGTTGTTTAAGTTCTTTTTTCATTCAGATCACAATATTGTAAACTTTTAACAATAACATATTAAAACTATTTATCTTATGATTATGCTTCTGCTCAGTCAATTTAGCTTTTATATATGTTTTAGTCAGTTACTCAAGCAATATGACAGTATCATAGGTTAGCTTAGGATAAATTGTGGTTCTAAGAACTGTGTTACGACTAGAGGGTAGTCTCGAGTCATGAAAAACTTGGTAACAGAGCATAAGGTTGAAGTGTCCTAGGGTGTCTATGAAGTCATGTCTAGTAGAGTTTTGCGGAATGGTATGGGGAGATTTGTACTTTTCTTCAAAAGTCTATAAGGCATTTAAGAAATATTCCCTCTTTTCACATCTTAGATCGTGCAATAGAGATCATCATTAAGAAAAACTTATATAGATCCTAGAATTGCTCCATTTTGGTTCACTATGCTTAAGTTTAGAGTTAATTAAAATAGTCAAGTTTTTCTCCTACTGAATGATTTTTCTCAAAAATAGTCCCTACAGGCAATTATGAGATGGTGCATAGGATTGAAAGGATATCACCAGTGCCTTTAAGTTCCAAACATTAAAAGAGTTCATTCATGTTAATTAAAATCATGCACTGAGAAATTGATGTGCCCTCAGATCCCTCCTCAAAATCATATGGAAGTGTAACCTAGATTTAAAAGAATAAGCCTAGAGTTTAGCTGTAGTAAAGTCGGGATATTGTTTATCTAAATTTAGTAGATTATGTATCTATGGAGGAAGAAAGGTGTGGAGTAGATTATATAATATAAATTTGAGAAAGATTTACAAATTAAGGGGACTTAGAGCATGTAAGTTCTTTAGTTAATATTAGGATTAGACAACAACAAGAAATATAGAGAACCTTGGTAAGATTAGGTATGTAAGTAAAAATTTGATTGGGTTAGTGTTTCATGATTCTTATCTACTAGTAGTAGTAAGTGGGTATTAGTAAATGTGAAGTTTTTGCGACCCCCATGTTAAATATTAGATTCTAATTTTGAATTATGGATTATTAAGCTAATAGAGAGAAAAGTTTTGTATTCAAGAATGAAAAAGTGTGAACTCAGGGTATTGCAATAATTTAGTATGTTCAAAGTTAATAATCATTTAAGTTATTATGACGACTATTGAGGCTATAGAAAGTTAAAAGTTTTATCTCAGAAGGAATTACTAAAATTGTGTTTTACACTTTCAAGTGTAGTTTTTCAGGAGGATTTTAGTATTTAAGGGTACTATTATATCCCGATCTTTAGTGTAGAGTGATTGTAGTTTAGTTTAGAGTTTAGGGTAGAGGTAGACAGACATAGAATGATATATTTAATCTAATGTGGAGAAATAGAACAAGGAACCAAGTCAGGTTTTCAGATACTAGTAGTGATGCTAGTGAGTCCTATAAAAACACTAGGGGATGAAAATGCCTAACCCATTCTTATCTCAGGGAAATTTTTTGTACTTCATTCATTACGACACTCTACTTATGCCTAAAAAGTCAATTCTATGATTAGAGCTCATATTTATGCACATTATAAAGAATCATGTCCACTCCCAATTCCCAGTTACTAGTATAGGAGTGAAAGTTCTCTTAGAAGTACAACTCATACATGTATTTACGAATTCCAATCTCAGGTCATGCAACTCATGACACATGTACTAATGTTTTACAATATGTTCAGTTCTAGGCACTCATTAAACAACTTTAATGACTAGTCATATCACACTATACTATGTATTCTCTCTTATTAGATCTCTTAAACAAGTTTATTCCAATTATGCTTTATTCCTTAAGCCTTAGTTATGTGTCGAATTCAAGAAAATCCTTAAGTCAACATTTCTCAATATCCTCCATATTCTAGATCCTCATGTTCTAATTCTTAGTGACCCTTTACATGTTTTGATGGTGATGTTCTTTGTAGTTTAGTGATAGTCTTGAATGATTTGTTGATATACATTTAGATAATGGCTTATGGTGGTTAGTCACTTTTTTGGAACACAAGTTTGATTGATTAAGGATGTAAAAAATTGTGTATATTAAGCTTAATCTCTTTTAGTAGATATAAAATATACATTTTGATAGTGAGGCTCATATAGTTATTTTAGAGCTAAGTTTCTAGCTGGTGTACAACTGCTGGTGTGACCGTTAAAGTGTCCCTTGGGTAGTTTAGTGGAGGTGCTTTAGTGGCCCTTTGAGTGGTTTAGCGAAGGGCACATTCGTGGATCTTTAGCACTAAAGTGACCATTTCTGCCTATTAGGTACTGCTAAGGTGGTAAGTGGATGCTTTAGCGCACACTGCTAAAGCAACCCATGGTTCGCTTTAGCAGACTATCACCGAAGCATGGATATGTCTTTAGCGGTATCTGGGAGCTTTAGTGCAGACTCCTAAAGGGTCCCATGTGGCACCTGATATAATTAAATACCTCTTTTCGTGATTTTTCACTATTTTTGAGACTTGGAGCTTGGGGTTTCGAGCTTTTGAGCAATTTCTTTGATTTATAAAATTGGGTAGGCTCCAAAACACCTATTTTAACTAATTTTTTCAACTTTATCATTTAAATCTATTTTAAATACGTATATAAAAGTGAAATTTGGGGATTGTTACTCGAAATGCCTAAAATTTTATTTCATTGGTGTAAGCCCAATTTCAACCCATTTTTACTTGAGTTTCCTTCTACGAACTCCTTTAATCATGTTTGATAAAAGAGATAGGATAATACCTCAAATCTATATACCGAATCAGTAACCAATCTATCACAAACTAGCCATAAAATTGATCATAACGATAATAATAACAATAGCACCGACAACATGAGTAACTAACTATTATAAACATATAATAGCTAACCGAGCCTTTCACGAACCCCTACTGCACCAGTCGTAATAATTTTAATCAATATGCAACACACCATATGTCATACTCATCACCCATTCCTATGCAACCCTCATAAGGTGATAGATATAGGCGTATATTGGTAATAGGTAATGTGCATGTAAGAGTGAATGCAATAGAATCCATAATATCATAACTAATCTGAGTATCATAATGTATATTCGGACTCAAACCATTAAGTATATATAATATCATAATCGTCATCATAGCAATCATCCTACGGCCTTGCCAATTATATAAGCATATCACCAAATCATTCTTTGAAATTGAACTAGGTATATACAATCAACATCATAATAATCTTCCAGAATCAAATCAAGTATAGATAATTAACATCATAATAGTCTACCGGCCTTGAGAGCATATAACAAGATCATCGTAATTATCCTCTAGCCTTATCGAGAATAAATGTATATCATAATAATCATCAACACACACACACACACTTATATGTATATATAAAACATCAATACATATATGTGTATAGATATATAATAGGTTCACATACTTAAGTCGTGGCTAAAAATAATGTAAATTAGTTTCCTAATATTAAATTTGGGACTAAATTATTATAAATGTGTTGAAAGGGTAAAAATCTCTAATGTCCAGAGTAAATATTAGTATAAGAATAATAGATCGAAATCTGCCTCAGTCAAATCATTAAAACATCATTTTTAATCTCTTTACACATAGGTTATTCATTAAGACAGACATTTATTATTATGATGAAATACATTTTTAAGGTTAAGGTAGGCGTTAACCCCTATTTTGGGAAAATAGTGATAGAATCGTATTATATATGGAATCATATCATGTACCAGTTTAATGATCGTGAATGTACAAAATCTATGCATTCCATTACTAGTATTAAATAATGGAACCATAAGCATCAAATATCTATAAACTATACCCACATCCTTTAAAAGGATAAACACTTCCCGAAAGTCCAACTAATATCATAACACGACCTTGGGAATAATAATGTGCCCCGAATAATTACAAAATCATAATCACATCCTTGGTCCCACCAACATATTCGGAACCCATGTCAAAAATCATATTCGTAAGTCATCTCGAATCAATAATCAATAGCATATTTATGAGGGGTATCATATCTATAAATCATATCGTATCTATAAGTCATATCATATCTATATGCTACAAAAGAAATCTATGAGGCATATATTACCTATAAGGCATCTTATATCTATTGGCCATATATCACAATTATATCTACATCTCTATTGTTAACCATGTCTATGAGCCACATCTTAAATCAAGTCTGAAAGCCATATCATAGCTATAAGTCATTACTCATAATCTAGAAAAACCATCATTAATCACCAAGTCATGAAGTAACCTTATACTAAGGGCTTAATAGTCTCAAATATGTATAACATGAATTAATAAGTCCACAAGGGTTAACATAAGTCTTCGCCCATTGGTGGGTTGGAGGAACTCATTTCTATTCCTCCATTTCCATATTTAAGAAATTACTACCATGGACTAGATTATGGTGTAAAAATTGACTTCCAGATGGTACATAAGACATAGTAAATCCTAAGAAAGGAATTCCACCAAGATTTTGATCAATTAAGTCAACTCCACCAAAATTATGGTTTAAAGGTAACTAAAATATCCCAAATAAGTGAAATCTATGAAGAAGACAATAGGATCCCAGAAATATAACAAGTATTTCACCTTATGGGTAAAATCCCTTATCTAATCCCCAAACTTAAATAATCAAGACTAAGTCATAGTGTTCTACCCATAATAAATCATAACATTCTCATTCATATGCAATATATAAAACACATTATCTTGTAAAGAACAGAGGATTGAAAACTACTTCAAAGTCGAGCTGTAAAACCTTGAATTGTCCATAAAATGTCTTCTTCAATCTATGATCTTAAAATGCCACAATGCTCTCAAAATCATAATCTATGAGTCATTGGGAGTAAAAAAAGACCCATATTGCCATATAACTGGTCAGGTCAAGTTTATGGTAATGAACGGGCCCGCAGAACCTGCTAATGGAATCCAAAATTGAACTCGTCATGAGGTTCCTTAAAGGACAAGTAAGTTATGTTCAAACGTTTAGCACAAAAGTGCATAAATTAGCTCTCATGTCAACATCTAACGTTTTGGAATTCAAATCTCTAATTTTTAGGAATTTATCAAGGAATTTAATAAATCTTACCATTAATTCGAAGTGAAATCAATAAATAATCAACAATGAACTCCCCAATTTATCAATGTGCTTCAATCCTACAAAATCTCACTCTTTAAGTATTAAGCTATCAAGATATGGGTGGAGAAGGGCTAATTTTGCAACATAAGGGGTCTATTTATACCCATAACATGTCCTTGAGTCATGCTATCATAGCTCGAGACCTACAAATGCATAGTCTGAGGTGGTACATGCTAGCCACCTTTGTAACATACACAACATGATTTAACTGTCTTTCTTTTCAAGGGTATTGCAATTGCAACCCTTGACTTGCAATAGCAGTGTCAACAGTTGGACTTGGTAAATCATCCATGTTTCTACCTAACCCTCGAGATTCATCGAGAATCTCGTATATGCAAACGAACTATGTAACCTTACAAAATTGAACATTCCAGACTCAATGGCGAAGAAAGATTTTCCATCTCAGGTCATTTTGATAAAAATGGGTCCCACACCGAACTTCCACTTTCTTAACTTTTGACCAATAAATCAAAATGAACCCTAGTGCCTCGGGACCCGAACCAAGAGTCCACCTAACCCAAAATCAATTTTTCAAAGCTATGGAATTGTTAGAATTCTCATCTGAGGTCATCTACTAAAAGTTTGGGTCTAATATTATATCCTAAACAACGAAACCTCCAAAATAGGGTAATGAGCCTAAAATCAAAATTAACTATCTGATTACTGAACCAATAGTTTTGGCAATTCATAAATAACCTATATCCACTGAGGAAAGACTTAAAATGCTAGAAAGTAGTGTAGGTCAAGGAAAAATCCTGGAGAGTCATTACATTTAGGTTTATTTTTAAGACTCCACGATAAGGGTGTACCACAGAGGATAACCTCGCATTAAGGGAGTGGCATAGAGGCTACCCTCCGCAATAGCAGTCTGTCATGCCGCTATGTTAAATTTATCCCATTTTATTTTTTTCATTTATGGTGAGGGGTTTTTGGCATTTTTATCCCTTAGACAACTTTTAAACATAAAATTGCCCCTTTACCTTCAATTATCAAAGATCAAAACTATTATTATTCATATTTAACTTAAAACCCTAGTGAGATCAAGGGTTTTATAAAAAAATCAACATTCAATAAGAAAACTTCAATTTACTTGGTATTTATGGCATGTTTCTCTTTTCTTAACCTTAATTTTATGTTGTGGAATTAAATCATTGAATAATCAAGTGATTTGAATTGATGGGTTAGAAATTGGTTTGAGGGCTTTTGGCTGATTTCATTTGAATTACTTGTCCCATGTATTAATTTATTTATTCATGTTTTAAATTATGATTTTTAGGACTTAATTGTTGCATTCTTTTAATGGTTGGAATGGGGTACATGGGGTTTCCCAAATTTATGGTATTTTTGGCTTAGTAATGAAACTAACCTCAATCCACTTTGTAAACTTGATTTTGAATATGGCTAATTGCTTGGTTTAACTTGTATTTTAAACCCATTGCATTGCATTAGAGCATAAATGAATGAATATGGTTTTTGATAAACTTGATGGCCTTTCTTTTAGAATATAAATAGAACTTGGGAGTCAGTTTGGTTATATGGACTGGTTTGACATAATTGAATTAGCTTGGAAGCATATTGGTATGATGATACCACGAAGCCATGTTGGTAAATGCCTTAGTAAATAACTCCAAGGTTAATGGTTGATTTATGTTAAACTATTTTAAGTTTGGCATAAAGGGGATTGAGTAGCTCACCATGAAGGTGTTGGTTCCAAGGGGATGAACACCGAAAATATGTTTGCTCGCATTAGGGTCTATGTGACCGTGTGCTTGGTGCACACATTATATTTTGGGAGGCATATAGCCTTAATATCTGCTCCTTTTATTTTCATCTTTTTGTGCGGCTAAAATGCACTAGGCCATTAAAACAGAGGAGCTAAACCCATATAGTCCATGGGGTTCTTTTAGAATTAAGCGAGCTACATAGTTCTGGTTAACACTTTAATCTCCCACGTTCATGAACCTTGTTCTTATCCCGACATCCTATGTATATGTATATGAATGTGGTACATATGGTTTATGATTGGATTGGTAATTGCACTATTCCTCCCTATCCCCCTATTTACATGCCAGTGCTGACCCCACTGACTATTCTAGGATGATACACTGTTTCATGATGTAGGGCTCGAGGGCTTTTCTATTTCTCTTGTGTCACATTAGTTGTATTGGTATTCCTGTGGATCTTCTAAGAAGTGGTGAGTCTCCATCTTTCGGAAGGCTAGGCTATTTCACTTGTTTCTTTTATTTCTTAGTATTTCTATTCTGGGATTCTTTTATCATAGTCGGGGGCATGTCCCAACTTAGTTGGTATTCTGGTTGTTGATTCTTTTGTGGACAAGTGCAGGTTGTTTGTTTGTTTTTACTCTTAGTATTTATTTGGTTTATCTATTATTCTTATCATCATGTTTGATTTGCTTTCTTTGTATTATTTTATTATTTTCTGGAGGTTAGGCTCGGGGGTGGTAGTCAAGACCCAACTTCTCAGGTCAGGATGTCACCTACCATAACCCATCAATTGGGAAGTGAAACCATAGTTCGGAATGGCTAGTAATGAACTACTCAATAATATAAGGAAAAAAATGCAGAATATATGAAATAAAGATCAACAAATAGAAGAATCCCAAAACCTATTAATATCAACAAGATCTTCTAAACATAATAAGAGTACAAAAGTGATATATCAAGGAGAAGTACACTGATATAACTCAACTCACAATAAAACTTAGAGACTAGTCTATACATAGGAGAGAGATAAGTAACACTCCAAACATCAGGAGATCACTCTAAGTCTCCGAACCAGGGCTTCTCCTCACGATGCACACATCAACGGAGATAACTCGTACTAGGATCTATAGGTTGCAAAAATGTAGTACGAGTAACAAACGAAGGATACTCATTAGGCATCTACCAACTGAGCTCCATAGATAAAGCATATAAGCACAACACATATATAGAATGAAATCTATACCCAAGAGTCAAGAGATCATATAACAAGTCAATAAGAATAATAAGGGACAACTATCCTATTCATGTCCAAAAGTATAACTTAACAAGACTAAAGAAGTATCAAGGTTAACTATCCTATTTAAGTTGCATTCAATCTACGACAATCTATACAGTATAACCGAGGCCAACATGCTAATAAAGGGCGAAAGAAAAATATATAGTAATATATAAGGGGAAGAAAGAACTATACAATATGACCAACGAAGGGAAGGATATATGATAGTACCATTGCTTCATAAAGATATATATATATATATAGAGAGAGAGAGAGAGAGAGAGACATATATACATATAAACCTTAGGTCATCTCAAAGCATAAATCTATATCATCATATATTCATTCTAAGACCTTATTATAATATTATTAGGATTTAAATACTGTCATACACAAAGTTTCAAATCCTTACATCTAGACATGAATAAATGTACATAGTAATGCAATCATAATATAGAAGAGGACAAAGACATACCTCAATCTCGATACCACATCAATGACCAATATGTAATAAGCTACCCATAATAATGATCATAACAATGATAATAACAATATCAATAACATCATAAATAACTGGCTAACAATATCAATAACATCATAAATAACTGGCTACTCTATACAACCAAATACCTAGGCAAGCCTGTGTGTACCCCCACCACCCCAGACTCGAAAAGTTCAGTCAACATACAAAACACAAGGCATATTCTTCATCCATATCTATGCAACCGGCACATACAAGCTGATAAATATAATTGCATACTTGTGTTAGGCAATGAACATGCAAGAATGAATTAAAATTACACAATTAATATTATAACTCATCATAACTGTCCTTATCAGGAAAATTATTATTGTTATCAACCTCTGGCCTTGCAGGGCATCAACTTATCATCAATACATCCTCCGGTCATGCTGGGTATCAGCATCATCACAATAGTATTCTTTGGGCTTTCCGGATAACAAAATCATCATAATAGTAACCTCCGGCCTTGTCGAGTATCAATATCATCATCATAGTATCCTTCGGCATTATAGGGTATCAATATAATTATAATAGTATCCTCTGTCCTTTTCGGATATCAATATTACCACAACTATCATTACCAAATATCAAACACTAAAAATACTCGTAAACATAGTCATATCACAATAGAATATCAATCTATCCAATATTTTCCAACTACTGGTTATTAGTTAAGAAGGAGAGCCTTGGAGTAACTGGTAAAGTTGTTGCCATGTGACCAAGAGGTCGTAGGTTCAAGCCTTGGAAACAACCTCTAGCAAAAATGCAAGGTAAGACTACGTACGATGCACCCTTGTGGTGGGGACCTTCCTCGGACACCGTGCATAGCGGTAGCTTAGTGCACCGGGATGCCCTTTTTTCTCATTATTAGTTAACCAACGCTTATTATAAAGAAACCAATAGTTTAGTCATTGTCACACGACTTCTAATTATTAGCCTAAACATTATCAATATTCATGAGATAGCAACTTACCACTATTTACTAAAGAGTCAACATCTAACATCTAGTCAAAGTTTATCACTATACAAAATCTCCATTTATCCATTATTAATCACTATCAACTAATCATCCTATTCCCGTTAATAACTATTAGGGAACACATTACTACATGTCACCATACTATCTTTTATTAACAGACACCATTCATTAACTAATCATTGTTTACCACTAATCCTTGATTATCTATTCTTTTATTAACCATTTATAATTTTTTTATCCTTATTAAATTGTCAACTCTTATTACCAATATATCTTATTATCTAGCCTTATTAATACACAACTCCTTGCGTATCAACTAATCGACGTTACAAACTTAGCGATCAATATCAACTACTCTTCACCTTTTCTAAAACCTACCTTACTATAAGTCACGTATTAACCATCGCTAGCTACCACAATTTTATACTAAGCAAGATTAATTAACTAATACTTAGATTAACTAGACACAATGTGCTATAGTCAGCTAATGGACAACTAGCTACCTCCTAGCTTAACCATTAATGAGGAAGAACAATAATAAGATCATACTTCATCTAGAATTACATAATTTATCAATATAATAATCATGGATGTACCAAATCTATGCATTCTATAACCAGTATCCAATGAATAAAGTTTTAAGAACATACTACATCTTCGTCCGTCCCATACTGGAGAGATGTGTATACAAACATATATATGAATCCATAAACTATAATCGTATCTTTTATAATGAAAAGTATTTCTCGAATATCCAATCATTACCATGACAAAACCCTTGGAACAATAACATATCCAGAATAATCGTAACATTATAATCACGACATTAGGCCTATATATATATATTTAAAACTCATGCCTAAAATCATATTTATAAGCCATAGCATACCTCTAACCATCTCACATATAAAAGTAATCTCATATATATAAGGCATAATATCAATAAGAATGTAATCATTTTCTCACACAAAAGACATCTCAAAACTAGGAGGCATAATATAGATAGACATGTAATCATCTATAGGATATCTTATATCAAAAGGACAAACACTATGACTATGAGGAATATCACAACTCTAGGGCAATTGTCTTATCTAAAAGGAACCTCGTCTTTATAAGTCCAACAATCATGATTAAATGAAATAGCAACTCTATAGGCCAATCATAAAGTCTAAGAGCAAATAGCATCTTTATAGGCCAATCATCAAGTCCAAGAGGAAATAGCATCTCTATAGGCCAATCATCAAGTCTAAGTGGAAATAGCACCTCTATTGGCCACATAACGTATCTAAGAGGAATATCATCTCTAAATGCCCATTATCACTTTCACTAGAAGTATTATATCTATAACTCAAAAGCCACAATGTAGAAGCATCAGTACAAGTTACCAAGTCACGAAGTAACCTTATTCTAAGGCTTACTAGCCTAATCGATGTGTAAAATTCGTAAATAAGTCCATAAGGCTTAACACAAGTTTATGCCTAAGTTGGTCAGACTATCCCACTTCTAATCCTCAATTTCAATAATTAGGCATACCATGCCCTAAACAAGATATATCAAATATGATACATTAATTCCTAAGATAGCAACTTCGACTAGAAACAAGGGTACTCAAGTCAACTCTACCCAACTTACGATTTGAAGACATACGCCCAATAAGGTTAAATATAAAAATCATGCTTCGAATTTTAAAACCACATCCCAAACATAGGTTTACATCATTACACAATACAACTAATCTAAACTAGAGAGGGAAAGCTATAGGATTTAAAAGGGGTATAAATATGCCATTTTATAGGTCCCAAGCCCTCATATAAATTATAAACATCAACAATCGAGGCCAAGTTATCCTACTAATAATCAAGCCTAACATCCAAATCTACACGCAACATATATCACACATCTTCTATTGAAAAAAGTAGATAGAAGCCTACTTTAAGGCCAAGCCTCAAAACATCACTTTATGTACCATAGTCCTGTCTTCACTTTACAATCCTCAAAATGCCATCACCCAATCAAAACCATTATCTACTCATTAAAATGAGTCTAATGACACCCATATTGCACTATTCTGCCTCAGGTTCAAAAATTACACCAAAACCCCATATGGGTCCCACATATAAAAAATGAGTTTTCGAGGGAAACCCAATGTTCACACATGAACAAGGAATCATAACCCACAAGAAATGGGTAAAAATTAAGCATACTTTGGGAAAAAATCAAGCCCTAAGCTAAATTGGGGTTTTGGGTCCAAACTAGGAAATTCAAGCATGAATTCAAATGATTCTTACCTTAAATTTGAAGATAATAATGACAAAAGATGATAGTCAATCTCCCAAGTCATCCACCATGACAAAGTTTTAGTCATTACACTCATTTTGGGATTTCTAGGTCTAAATGATGAATGGGAAATGCCCCAAATACTTCCTGGGGCCTTTATATTGCCCCTACAGTTCAGGAGATATCGCTATCGCTGTCCTGTAGGCTACGATTATGCTACCATGATTGCCACACTATTTTTCATGATCGCGGTTGTACCAGATGATAGAAAAATCAAAATAAAGCTTTTGACCCTCGAAACTCATCCGAAATCCAAAGAACATTATCCAATAGTGAATTTTGAGTTTAAACCACATTCCAAATCCATTTGAATCATCAAAAATTTAATCCAAGATCTTTTATGCTTAAAGTGGGCCCCACACCTATAGTTTTATCATTTTTCATAAAAATTGCTCCGCAGACCAAAATAAGTCCAGGAGCCTTGAGACCTGAACCAAGGGTCCCCAAGACTTAAATTAACTTTTCAAACTCGATGGAAAAGTTGGATTTTAACTATGAGGTCGTTTTAACCAATTATGGGTCCCACACCCATTCTTTTCGATTTTCAACTTTTCAACCAGTAAGTTAAAATGAACTCGGGTGCATCGGGACCTGATCCAAAGGTCTACCTAGACTAAAATCAATATTTTGAACATGCTGGCATAGTCAAAATTTTAAATTAAGATTGTTCTACTAAAGTTTTTGCTTGGTGGCCATGCAGAACCAATAAAGAGTTCAAAATGTGGAATTGGTTTTTCAAACCAAATGAAATTCTAGGTAACCAAACTGTCGATTCCATCAAGTCATAAACGACTTAGGGTAGTTATGGAGAAGCTCAAACAGTAAAGATAAGCATAAATATTGAAAATGACCTGAAGGATCACTATAATTTCCACTACCAAAAGGACTTTCATCCCCTAAAGTCAAGGGATAAAAGAAAATCCCAAAATCTTGAAGGGGTGAGGTACCGGCCCTACATGCTTGAAGCAGGACTTCCCAGGTAACTTCAATGGAGAGAAAACACTTCTAAGGGATTTGCCACAAGTATCCCTTTTTCAACCAACACTCTCATTCTACTTCCAAAATAGCCAAAAGTCAATTTAATCACTAACAGGCCTCAATTTGAACCAAGAAGGCTGATGCATAAACATCTAAATCACAATACGTAGATACCATCTCTATATCTGCATTAATCAACGAGGGTTCATCAAAGCCAAAAAACACCAAAACATGAGTCATAAAACTAACTCCAAATAAAAAATATATTTCTTTTACTATTTTGCACATGCTATCTACTCTAAGATATAAGGAAAATCACTTGACTCTCACCGACGTATTCTCTTCATGGAGAACTCAAAGGACTAAATCTGACCTGACGAAAGTCTATAAGAAAAACATAAGAATAACATCATAACCCACTATTTGGGCATACTAATATAGATAAACAAGGAATGCAATCCATGTTAATACTGAAACCAGTCCGAATGAAAATTAAATTGAAGTTTCAAAATCCAAGTTATAACAACTCATCATTAAATATTCCACTACAGGATGACTCATCCACCGAGAATGAAGCCATACTTAATCCAACTCGAGAATATTACTCCTACTGAGTAAATCATCAAAAATTCCCAAAGAAAAACTTAAACTCAAGGTCAAAAATAAAGTAATCAATATGAGGCCCATGGGCTATCATATGATCATTTATCAACTATGGTCCAATTGAAGTCTAGAAGACCGAATAGGAAAACATAGAGTATGCTCAACTAGCCTATAAATGAAATATAAACAAGGACATGTCTAAAAAAAAAGCTGCATGGAAGATCTACAACACTTAGCTAAAATCTTAATAGCAAGGTTGAATCGCTCGGTCTCAAATATCAAGACCAAAACTAACTGGTAGGTATTAATGTTCCAGATCTACCATACTTCCAAATCGCCATTCCAAGGAGTCAAATGCAAAACTGAGCCAATAAGGCTATATCAATGTCAGCTATCTCAAATTGACTCAAGTATCAAAATTTGACATATCTTAGATAAATCATTACAATTCACAGTCAATACATATCCGTAGAGCAAAATCACTATAGGGATAACAAATAAATTATAACACAAGCAACAAACTCTATATTGGCTTGGGGGGGATAAAATATAGTCACAAAATAGAATTCATGCAAAAGGATAAACCACTAGCTAAAAATGTATATAACCAACTCCATATGCATAAACTATCCAAACATACTTAAAATCTTCCCAGGGATAAAAACCATACTAGAAATGGAAAAAGCTCTTCAACTCAAAAAAATATAACTTATGTCGGGAGCTAACAAATCCTATACTCCACCTAGGCAAAGAAATAGCCACAGGTACATATCACCAATGAGAGACACTTCAGTAAGCCTCACTAGGCCGAACAAACTCTAAAATAGGGATTTTTTGAATCCACCCAAGAACCACATCATCAATGAAGAAATACACTAATTCTTGGAACCAATGTCAAAGTCACAACCACTACCAGAAAGTCAACAATTCAAGATAAAGAATTTCTAATTTTCCAACTTAAAAAGTGATCATGAGAAAGGACACGGGCCTCTAACTTTCCAACTCCACTAGACAAAACAATATCATAACAACAAAAGAGTATCTGTTCACCATACTAACAATTGGGAAAACCATCCCAATAGAACAAACCCAACGTACCTATGAAATGAATCTATGACATGTCAACATAAATATCAAATAGCTATTGGAGGAAGTAATAGCCACAAATAAATAATGGACCTCAAACTAGTGAATCTCACATATGATCTATATCGAAAGGCAAAGCCAAAACAAAATCCTTTGCAACCCAGAAGGCAAGTCTAAGGATTTAAAACTCAAAAACAAGCAACATAACTAAATTCCTAACTAAAAAACCACAAAGAACTATGAAAGGTCAACTTGCCTTCGTTACCACTATATATGCCAAAATTAATCTAATATAGCTATCTAGGAGGGAACACAGTTAACATCATCATGCAAGGAAAAAGAAATCCTCATATTAAGCTATATCTACTCAAGCTAATAATTCATATAACAAGAAAATAAAAGTCTAACTAGATAACAATAGTCTATACAGTTACCCAATGAGGATCAAATTGATCATGTAACAACATCAAGTAATATCAATAACCTCACATAGTAGTAGCAATATCAACAACAATATCACTATCAACATAGTGAATAAATGGTACCAAAATAAATATCCATATCATGTACCACTCAAGGGATATAATAGCTCTAATATACCAAAATAAATGAGACTCGAACACAAAAACCACATCCATATGGGAATACATCAATATTGATCTACTACATCCACTACTAAAAGAAATTAACCATCGAGTAGTAACAGAAATCATGAATTCAATAATAAGGCATATAATGACTGACATAAATTCATCAAAGCGTACAATCGTTAATGGGTATGAAAACCCCAATACACATAATACGAGATAAAGGCATAAAATAAAAGAACATCAATCGTGGTGACTCCCACAATCATATGCCAGACATGCATAGAGAAAATATATCTGAACAGGCCCGATTTGGACCGATTGACTAAATCATTAACTAAGGCGCCAAGAGCACCATCTCTAACTAAAGATTTCACAACATCATGAGATGATCTAAATAAGCTGAAGGATAGAGAATTAAAAATTCTAAAGCACCAATATGATAAGACATAAATTGAACCCAAATGGCTGGCCAACCAATGCTGAGAGAAATATGCAAAATTATGTCCTTAATTATAAAATCCAACCCTGTCTTATAAACCCTAGGTTGGAAATGAAAATATATGCTAACTCTAGATGATCATCTATCTCATACCCATGGAATTATATAAACTAGTGTATCTTAATGACATAACCAAACGAAGATCATAAAATACTTTGAGATACTGCCCCTCAATATACAAAATGGTCTTTGTGGCTCAAAAAACCATACCATATTCCATAAGTCTGATAGGAACTCTACCACTATGATCATCATAAAAAGTATGAGAACTACTCATAGTATGGAATACTATCTGTGTAGACTTGATAGGCTGCAATTTAAAATAAACTCTACCTAAAGAATCCTCACACTCTAATTAAATACTAATGGCACTGTACTGATGTCATGCCTCTTGCTGCTATTTCTATAATAATCAATACTTGTGATCTCTCTATGGTCCTCTCATAATCAACATCCAGATATAAGGAAGATTCAGCTACTATCTAGTTCTCTAATGCACAATAGAGTGGAAATACTAACCCTCTAACACATCCATGCACTAATATCTAGCTAAGAAGGATATCGCATAGCAAAATACATGAAACACATGAGAAATCCAATATCATACTCAAAACTGGTAATGAACCCTGATGAACACCAATAAACCCAAATTCTTTTTGGTTGCCGCTGAAGATCTTTGATGTCTATCTTTGACTCTTTAGTTCGACGCTATGCTAAAACTCTAGAAATGCATGTTCAAGTATCATTTGTATCTATCGATAATGTCTCATCATCCTTTCAGTTAAAATTGACTCAAAGAATGTTGTTTGAGGTTCGCAGCAATGCTGACACATGATAAGGAGTAAAAAAGTAAATTTTCTAAAATATCACTATAGCCTCATAAAGATAGGTTATAGATGTGTCCGTACCTATCCATGGGACTCTACATACACCTAGCTCTTTTACTAATTTACTGGTGAAACCTAGGCTCTGGTACCAATTTTTCACAACCTAATAAGTTCATGATGGCGCTTACCATAATCCACGAATGGGCAAGCCAACACATAATCCAGAATGACTAGTAATGGACTACTCAATAATATAAGAAAAAATTACAGAATATATAAAATAAAGATCAATACATAAAAGAATTCAAAAACCTAGTGGTATTAGTACAAGTTCTTCTAAACATAATAAGTGTACAAAAGTGATATATCAAGGAGAAATATACTGATACAACTTATATTTGAATACAACTTAAAGGCTAGTCTAATACAAAGGAGAGAGATAAGTATTACTCCAAATGATAGGAGCTACTCTAAGTCTCCAAATCAAGGATACTCCGTATGATGCACGCATTAATGGCATAACCCATACTATGATCTGGAGGATGTAAAAGGGTAGTATGAGTACCCAATGAATGGTAACTAGAAGGCATCTGCCAACTAAGCTTCAAAAATAATACAAGTATTCACATCATATAAATAGAATGAAATCTATACCTATGAGTTCAAAAATCATATAACAATTCAATGAGAATACTAAGGGACAACTATCCAATTCATGTCCAAAATTCTAACGTAACCAGACTAAAGAAGAATCAAGGTGAATTATCCTCTTCCAACACTATTAAATCTAAGACAATACTATACTATATATCCCAGGCTAATATGTGAATAAAGGGAGAAAGAAAGATATATAGTAATATATAAGGTGAAAATATGACTATATGTAAGACCAATGAAGGGAAGGATATACGATAGTACTAGAGCTTCATAAAGCTAGATATATATACATATAAACATGAGGTCATCTAAAATCAAAACATATATCATCATATTTTTATTCTAAGACCTCATAATAATACTATTAGTATTTAAATGCTATCATACTTATGGTTTTTAATCCATATGGCTAGGCGTGAATAATCATGCATAGCAATGCAATTATAAGATAGCAAAGGCCCGAAGACATGCCTCAATCTTGATACAAAATCAATGACCAATCTGTCATAGGCTAGCCATAATAATTTTTATAACAATGATAATAACAATATCAATAACATCATAAATAACTGTCTACTCTATAAAACCAAATACCCAAATAAGACTATGCGTACCCGTATCGCCCAAACTCGAAAGGTTCAATCAACATAAAATAACACAAGGCATATTATTTTCTCATATCTATGCAATTATCACATTTCAACTGATAAATATAAGTGCATACTAGTGATAGGAGATGCCAATGAAATAATGAATTCAAAGTACACAATAAATATTACAACTCATCATAATTGTCCTTATCAGAACCGCTATATTCTTCATCAACCTCTAGCCTTATAGGGCATCAACATATCATCAATATATTCGCTGGCCCTGCCAGGTATTAGCATCATCACAATATTATCCTTTGGCCTTATCGAGTACCAAAATCATCATAATAGTATCATCCGGCCTTGTCGGGTATCAGTATCATCATAATAGTATTCACCAACATTGCTAGGTATTAATACCATCATAACGGTATCCTCAGCCTTCCCAGGTATCAATATCATCACAACAATAATTACCAAACAACATTTACTAAAATTACTCATAAACATAGTCATATCACCATAGAATATCTTTCTAGCCAATATTTCCCAACTACTTGTTATTAGTTAACCAAGCTTATTATAAAGAAACCAATAGTTCACTTGTCATCACACGACTTTTAGTAATTAGCCTACATATTATCCATATTCATGGAATAGCAACTAACAAATATTTACTAAATAGTTAACATCTAACATCTAGTCAATGTTTATCACTAGATCAAATGTCCATTTATCAGCTATTTATCATCATCAACTAATCATCGTATACCCATTAATCACTATTAGACAACAGATTACTACATGTCACATAACTATCTTTATTAACTAACACCATTGATTCACTAACCATCATTTACAACTAATCTTTGATAATCTATTCATTTAGTAACAATTTAGCAACTATTCATCATTATTAACTAGTTACCTCTTATTACCAACATCTTTTATTATCTATCCTTATTAATACCTAATTCCTTGGCTATTGACTAATAGACATCATGAATTTAGCGATCAATATAGACTAATCTTCACCTTTGCTAGATACGATCTCATCGTAAGTCACACATTAATGATCGCTAGCTACCATATATTTATACTAGGTAGAATTTAATAATTAATATTTAAATTAACTAGAAACCCTATGCTATAATTAGCTTATTGACAACTAGCTACCTCATATCTTAACCATTAATATGGAAGAACAATCATACGATCATATATAATACCCTATACTTTTTCCTAGCTTAAAATAGTCCCAAGAATATTAGAAGCTTTCTTTGAAAGATGAATCCACTTTTGTACACATGGAATTTTTAAGATTTTCACTTCTTATCACGTGGAAAATTAAATAATCTTTCAAACTATACTAATTTCATCCACATTTGGTATCAGAGTAAAAAGTTATGGATGTTTTACTCAGAGCTTCAAGAATTGCCTAGGTGTGACGGCCAAGTTGACGGAAAATCGCCCTAGAGATGAACCGTCGCCATGACCATTGCAGCCAAGGCAGTAAGGCAACCTTCTGGATAAGGTGCGATGGATGGACCATAAAAATTGCGATGGACCATCGCTTCTTAGGTAGTGATGCCCTATCCTGGTACACCTATGATGATCAAAATGACAGACCATCGATCTAGCGATGGACCATCGCATGAGCCATCGCAGGTTCCGTTAAGTTATTTTTAAGTCATTTTTAAAGGGGATATTTTGTATTTTACCACCCATTTATATACCTAGTAATATCCGACTAAGGCTCCTAAATTCATTATTCATCTATAATATTAAAATTAAGGTTTTCTCCTTAAGAGCAATCCTAGAGAAGAAAATCCAAATCTTCTTCAAGAACTAAGAGATTCCAATCGTTCAAGTTCAAGAACTTCAAGAATATCATTACCAGGTATGCATAGTGTTCATTCATGGATTCCTTTAGTCCATGAAGACCTAGAATCTCCTTTTCAAAGTTCAAGTAGATGAATTCCATGTTGGGTCTGTTTTATTCATGTTGATAATGACCAATTGAATTCTATTCCATGTTTTAAGGATAAAATCTTAAGGGAAAACCTATTGTTAGAGGTGTAGCCTTATGTGAATCCATGATCAAACCCTTGAATGGTGAACTTATAACTGAACCATGATTTTTAATTGTTGTATAATGTTATCTACATGTACTATGCCTACCATGTGTTTGATTAAATGCCTATATGAAGGAAAAATGCACAACTAGTATGGTATTATGAAATCCCCATGTATGTACAAGTTTATGCATATCACATGTTTGATGAAATGCTTCAACAAATGAATTATGGATTATGATGTTAATTATGGGTTCAAGAAAGTCATGGTTTCTCAGTTTCTTTCCGATGAGTCCTGGGGGTACTTGTACCAAAAAAATGTAGTTGTGTGCCTAGAGCCAGTGTCATGTTTTCAAAATACTCTCAGTCAAGACATCTTGAGTAGAATTCAATCTATCATGTGACTCAGGAAATCGTAGTACTCTCAGTAAACTTATGAACTCAGTTAGTAATTGTAACACCCCTATTCACTGAATTGGAATGCTACACGGTGCTCATGACCCCGAGGGACCATAAGCTAACCCATGGCTGATATCGGTACCTTTATACTGCAAATCATGATATAATAATGTGGAATACATAGAAATGTAAGGCCATAAGGTTCAACTGAATACAATCATGTGGCAAAAATACCTAAAACAACTCAATCTGAACGTAAATCTGAACATAAATAGAAAGACTTTAAATTGTCTAAATAAGGAGTTGAAGGAATATGTCTCCAACTAACTCCGTAAAACTGAACTAAAGAAATAAATAAATGTATCAAATCATATTATCCTCAAATCAATGAGGACTCACTGTGTCTCTGTGACTGGAATGCTACCACTACTGCTAGGCTGGAGCTCGTGTCTCCGAACCTATGGTGTAACATGAAAAGGCACCATAGCACAAATGCGTCAGTACAACTTGAGTACTGAGTATACGAGGAAGGTAGGTTGAACATAAAGGGTTTCATGCATGAACAACACTAACTGACTAATATGAACGTTGGAGTGCAAACACACATATAGAGAAACTGGGATCGTAAATACGTGATGACATGACATGTAAGCTAATACATGGTTTACTGATAACTGTCATGACTGATACTGAAACTCATAACATGGATGACTCTATCTGATAGTCCTGTATGTACTGAAATTGAAAAAGGTCCTGAGTTCTTTTACTGAGACTGATACTGAAATTGTGGGAAGTAGTGTTTAACAGACATACCCCATGTATGCCGTTATGGCCAAGCTGAGGTCCAATCTTTGCCCTGACTGGAGGGGTTTCAATACCGTGCCACGGGTAAGGACAGGCTGTGAGTGACCCTTATCTGGCGGGTACTCAATGAGAATGGTGGGAACCCTAAACTAATGAGTTAAGCCACCTCATCAACCCTAATCTAATGGGTTAAGATGTCTCAACCTATGCTGGATACGTAGTTTTGGAACACAAGGATTACTACTATGAATCATACCCTAAAATGGAGGGTGAGTTCCCAACCTTGGGTTCACTTAGTGCTAACCTCTACTGCCATCTAGAGGGACTGGACAGGAATAATTAACTGTTCATGATTTAATCTTATTGAATTCCTTTCACTGGCGGAATGTTACTGATATCTTACAACTGACTAAGATCATGAGGTTTTTTAGTGAGTCACATGACTGACTGAAGTCTGTGGAATCATATCTTGAGTTTGGATATCGTGAAACATGACATGGATCTAGGCACACAACTATAGTTTTCGGGTACAAATACCCCCAAGACTCGATGGAATGAAACGGACACACATGACTGACTTGATCATAAGAGTAGAGTCCATAGTTTATTATATCATAAGTAGGGATCTCATATTAAGCATGGTTATAAACTAGGTATTGCATGGAAAGGATTTTATATCACATGGAAGTACTTGCATAATCTTAATATCATGTTCATTGCATAATCATATTGGCAACACATACCAATAACATGGAAGTTCATATGGATTGCATGGTTATCATACATCCTGTTCATAAGTAGGATTTGCAAGTAAACATAGTATAATCTCATAAGAGTAGTTCATGAGTATTCCAACAACATTTGCAAGTCACATTATAAACATATAAGTCATTGGAACGTAAGGGCATATCATGAATCCTTCACTTAGTCACAATTTAGCTATATTGCATGATTTCGAGTTTCATAGGCATTTTATCGAACACCTTTTATGCACATCTTAAGAATAGGTGAAATCATCAAATTATACATCATGAACAACCAAATTTACATGTTTCCAACTCATATGATATCATGAATTCATAAAAAAATATAAAGATTCCATCCTGGGAATCGCCCAACATCAACAACATGATCATATCAACACCCAACAATATAAAAATCATACTTAATAATGAAAAAGAGGGTTTTTGAGCTTTATGTATTAAAGGGATCCATAAATCAACTCACGCATACCTTAGAAGGAAAGATTTTTGATTATTGACGAAGGAATTTCCTTGAAATCGGATCTTCAAGCTTAGTTACACAACCCTAGTTTTTTTTCTCTTTTATTGCTCTTGGATGATGATATTTGAGATGATAATAGGGTTGTAATATGATTAGAAGCTATATATTTCGTAAGTTTAAGTTTAGGGACGTGTAAGGAGTGTTAAAAGACTTAATTACCCTTAAAACAACTCTAAACGGAGTGTTTTTTGCACCTCGAATTGACTTAGGCGACGCCCAAGTGATTTCCTAAGCTAGGTTAGGCGGCGCCTAATCAATCGCCTATGCTTGGGTTGGTGGCGCCTAACCAATCGCCTATGCTTACTATCTCTCACGAAAATGGGCATAACTTTTTGCTTGGGTATTGGATTAAGGAAAAATTGGTATCATTGGAAAACTAATTCAATTCTCTACAATTTGATGGGTCTAAATCAGCCAAAATACCACATTAACATCGAGTTATACTCATTCAAAGATGACCCTTGCAAAATAAAACTTTAAAACTTGATGGATTCAAAATCTCTTAGCTTATATTACCTTAAGTGACTCATATGAACATGCTTAACGCATCATAAGCTGTCCTATCACTAGGATATTCATTGTAAGTCATGTACACAATTATGAATCATAGGATAGGAGATTTCATACGTAGGAATACTTATTCACTTCCTAGCTTAGAAACATGTAGGGTATTACAATATCTCCCACTTGGGAACATTCATCCTCGAATGAGAATTTACTGAGAAGGGATACAAGACAATAGAACCTGAACTGAACATAAAGAACTGGAACTTGATCTCATGACTAACATGCTAAACATACTGAACTCGTGTATATCTAATTCACGGACAATTGACACGTGAATGTATGACTAAGTATGAAACGGATAATAGGTACCAAGTTTATACTGGAAACATGAACGTGAACTGAATAAGATTAAGGAGAACTATAACCTTGAGATTGATCTGAATTGGCGGGGAAGAGGTGAGAATACTTGGTACGCATATCTGCTTCTGCTTCCCAAGTATCTCCCTCATGAGACTGATTTCGCCAAAGAACCTTAACTAGACGGACTTCTTTATTCCTCAATCTACGAGTCTGATAATCTAAGATTTTTATTAGAATCTCTTCATAGGAGAGGCTGTTCTAAATGTTGATGCTCTGAATAGGGACAACAACTGGTGGGTGACCTATGCACTTCTTTAGCAAAGAGACGTAGAAGACTGGATGGACTGACGCTAAATCTGAAGGCAACTCAAGCTCATAAGCTACCTTGCCGAAGCGACAAAGAATTTTAAATTGACCGACATACCGAGGACTGAGTTTCCCTTTCTTGCCGAACCTTTTCACTCCCTACATAGGAGAGATCTTAAGGTAGACATAGTTATTGACCTCAAAATGGAGATCCTTTCTATGAACATCTGCATAGGACTTTTATCGGATCTGAGCAGTCCAGAGTCTCTCTTTGATCAATTGAACTTTCTCTAAGGCATCGAATACTAAGTCAGGAACTATGACAGAGGCCTCACTAACTTCAAACCAACCAATTGGAGATCTACATCTCTTACCATAGAGAGCTTCGAATGGAGCCATCTCAATACTAGAATGATAGCTATTGTTGTATGCAAACTCAATCAAAGGCAAGTGGTCGTCCCAACTTCCCTTGAAGTCAATTCCACACGCCCTTAGCGTATCTTCAAGAGTCTGAATGGTCCTCTCTGCTTGACCATCTGTCTGAGGATAAAATATTATGCTGAGATGGACTTGGGTACCGAGACCCTTTTGGAATGCTTTTCAAAAGTGAGAAGTGAACTGGGTACCTCTTTCTGAGATGATAGATAGTGGAACACCGTGTAATATGACTAACTCCCTAATATAGAGTTTTGCATAATCCTCGGCTGAATAAGAAGTACGAACAGGGGGAAATGAGTTGACTTGGTCATTCTATCTATAATGACCCAGACTGAATCATGTTGAAGACGAGTTCTAGGCAAACCCGTCAGAAAGTCCATGTTAACTTTTTCCCACTTCCAAGTTGGAATGGTGAACTCTTGCATAGAACCACTAGGTTTCTGATGCTCTATTTTAATCTGCTGACATGAAGAGCACTTAGCCACAAACTCTGCAACATCTCTCTTCATCCCACTCTACCAATAGATCTCCCGCATATTGTGGTACATCTTAGTGGATCCTAGATAACTAAAGTATTGTGCACCATGCGCTTCTGCAAGAATTCACTGCCTCAATTTATCTACACTTGGAACACATAAAAGACCCTGACAACGAAGAACACCATCTCCCCCTTATGAGAAAACCTCGACTTTCGTATTTTGAACTGACTCTTTGAGCTTGACAAGGCTAGGATCCCTGTATTGTTTCTCTTTTACCTCAAAAACTAGAGATGACTCTAAATTACTATGAACACATACACCACCCTCTGAAGAATCGACTAAGCGAATGCCTAGTCTGGCAAGCTGATGGATCTACTGAGCCATCTTTTTCTTACTATCCTCAACGTGAGAAATACTACCCATGGAGAGTCGACTGAAAGCGTTGGCCACAACATTAGCCTTGCCTGGATAATAAAGAACAATCATGTCGTAATCCTTCAAGAGCTCTAACCACCTTCAATGGCGAAGATTGAGATCTTTTTAGGAAAAGACATACTGGAGGATTTTATTGTCTGTGAAGACATCTACATGAACTCCATAGAGATAATGCCTCCAAATTTTCAAGGCAAAAACTACCGTTGCTAACTCAAGATCATGAGTAGGATAATTCTTCTCATGTGGCTTTAACTAACTGAAGGCGTAGGCTATGACCTTACCATGCTGCATGAGGATAAAACCTAAACCCACTTTGGATGCATCATAATAGACTACAAAACCATCTGAACCATCTGGAATAGCTAGAACTGAAGCTGAGGTGAGTCGATTCTTCAACTCTTGAAAGCTCTTCTCGCATGAATCTGACCACTGAAACTTAATCTTCTTCTGAGTCAATCTGGACATGAGAGATGTAATAGAAGAAAATCCCTCAACAAACAGTCTATAATAGCCAGCCAAACCTAAGAAACTCCTAATATCTGATGGAGATACAGGTCTGGGCCAGTTTTTTACTGCCTCAGTTTTTTGAGGATCTACTCTAATTCCATCACCGAAAATAATATGGCCAAGGAATGATAATGATCTTAGCCAAAATTTGTATTTTCTGACCTTAGCGAATAATTGGTGATCCCTGAGAGTCTGAAGAACAATCCAGAGATGGTCTGCATGATCGCGCTCTATGCGAGAATAGACCAGAATATCATCTATAAAGACTATGACAAATATGTCTAAGTACTGCTTGAACACACAGTTCATCAAATCCATAAAAGATACAGCGGCATTGGTAAGACCAAATGACATGACTAAAAATTCAAAGTGACCATACCGAGTATGAAAAGCTATCTTCGAAATGTCACATTCTCTAACTCTGAGCTGATGATAGCCTGATCTGAGGTCTATCTTGAAGAAGTAACTAGCACCCTTAAGTTGGTCAAATAGATCATCAATAAAGTAAAGAGGATAGTTGTTCTTAACTGTGACCTTGTTGAGTTGACGGTAATCAATACACATCCTGAGAGAACCATTTTTCTTGTGCATGAATAATACTGGCGTACCCCATGGGGAAATGTTGGGTCTGATGAATCCTTTATCTAAGATATCCTTCAACAGATCTTTCAGTTTCTTAAATTCTACTGGTGCCATTCTGTATGGCAGAATAGAAATAGGTTGAGTATCTGGAAGAAGGTCTATGCTAAAGTCTATTTCCCTTTTGAGAGGAATGCCTGCAAGATCTTCGGGAAAGATATCTGATATTTATTAACAATAGGGATGGTTTCGAGGCTAGGAGATTCAGAACTAGAATCTTTAACATGCACGAGATGATATACACACCCCTTAGAAATCATTTTCCTTGCCCAAAGGTAGGAAATAAGTTGACCCCTGAACGTTGAAATAATATCCTTCCACTCTAGGACGGGCTCATTCGGGAACTAAAACTGAACTATCCTATTTCTACAGTAGACTGTGGCATAGCAGAGTAATAAAGCCAATTCATGTCTAGAATGACATCAAAATTAGTCATCTCTAACTCTACTAAATCTGCTGACATGGATTTCTGAGATATCATAACTGGGCAGTTCCTATATACCCGCCGAGATATGATGGTTTTACCCACTGGGGTAGAGACTGAGAAGGGCTCTGTTAGGACTTTGGGACTAATTCGGAAATCGCCTGCTATGTACGGAGTGAAAAAGACAAAGATGCACCTGGTTCTAGCATAGCATAATCATGAACATGGAAAATCTATAATATACTAGTAACTACATCAAGAGAATTTTCCTGAACCTACCGGGACTGAAGAGCATAAAGTCTGTTTAGGCGTTGCCCACTGGTAGCACTGGAAATGGCACCCTGCTAGTTCGGGTGATTGGATTGAGCTTTAGAATGATTTTGCTGACCCTGAAGACTTGACTACAGACACTCCCTAATCCTGTGGCCTGGCTTGCCACAACCAAAATAGACATCACTACCGGCTCTACAAATGCCCTTGTGGTTCTTACCACAAGTTTGACAAAGAGGATTTGTTCGGGCACTGCTAACACTACCCTGAGATTTAGAGCCTGGCGCTTTGTTTCTATTGCCATCTCTGAACTTTGGCACTGGAGCGCTGGCAGAGAAAGAAGCTGGAACGGCTGACTTGGATTAAAACTATGAACGGTTTCCTCCATCTGACTTGGGGTGGGAAAAGTTGAAATTACCTGACCTTGCTATCTTGTTCTGCCTCTCCCTAATGTTAAACTTCTGCTCTTCTACTTGCTGGTCATAGGTCATGATTCTAGCTAAGGTCATATCACCAATCAGCGTTGTAGACCTACACTTATTTATCACATTATCATTGACCCTTGACACGAAATTTATCATCTTAGCTCTATTATCTGCAACCATATAAAGAGCATACCTAGATAGCTGAGTAAATCTGAGAAAATACTCCCTAACCTTCATATTCCCCTACCTGAGGTTGATGAACTTAAGAACTTTTGCTTCCCTCAGCTCTTGGGAAAGAATCTATCTAAGAAGGCTGTGACAAATTCCTCTCACTCGATAAGGCCTGTATCATCTAACCTTTTAGACTTCCACTGTTTGTACCAATCGTGAGTAACATCCTATAACTGGTAGGCGGCTAACTCAGAACTCTCAATAAAAGTAACACCAATGATGTCAATGACCTTTTAGACTTGGTCAATGAACTGCTGAGGGTCATCATCAGACTTAGACCCATGGAAAGATGGAGGGTTCATCCGGGTGAAGTCCTGAACCCTAGCTGCTTTGGGAGTGGCCACTGGATTGGCTGGAATGACTGGTGGCCATTCATTCTATGCAGCCATGGATTGAGAAAGTGTGGTAAATACGGCTCTAAACTCTGCATGGGAAATATGTTCGCCCAAAGGATCTTTGGGCTGAAGAGCTGGCTGGTTTCTTCTCTTTGGGGACATGTTTTGGAATAAGAGAAGAATGGATTAGACTAAGAGTTTAACTTGTGATTATGCTCACTAGCATGACATGAATAATAAAGAAAGGGGACTGTTCCTAAAATATCTTATAGCCTCCCGCACATAAATGTGGCGTGCAACACACCCATGTACAAGACTCTACTAGATGCGACTTTCAGACTTCCTATGACTCTATTGAACCTTAGGTTCTGATACTAAGTTTATAACACCCCGATTCACTGAACCGGAATGTTACACGATGCTCATGACCCCAAGGGACCACAAGCTAACCCATGACTTATATCGATACCTGTATATTGCAAATCATGATATAATAATGTGGAATACATAGAAGTACAAGGCTATAAGGTTCAACTGAATACAATCATGTGGGTGAAAATGCCCAAAACAACTCAATCTTAACATAAATCTGAAAGCCTTTAAGCTATCTGAATAAGGAGTTGAAGGAACATATCTCCAACTAACTCCATAAAATTGAACTGAAGAAATAAATAAATGTATCAAATCATATTGTCCTCGAATCAATGAGGACTCACTATGTCTCCACGATGGGAATGCTTCCGCTACTGCTGGGATGGAGATCGTGTCTTGGAACCTATTGTGTAACATGAAAAGAAAGCACCATAGCGCAAATGCATCATTACAACTAGAGTACTGAGTGTACGAGGAAGGTAGGATAAACATAAAGGGTTTCATGCATGAACAACACTAACTGACTAATATGAACGTGGGAGTGCAAACACACATATATAGAAATTGAGACCGTGAATACGTGATAGCATGACCTGTAAGCTAATACATGGTTTATTGATAACTATCATGACTAATACTGAAACTGATAACATGGACGACTGTATTTGATAGTCCTGTATATACTGAAATTTAAAGAACGTCTTGAGTTTTTTATTGAGACTGATACTAAAACTGTGAGAAATAATATTTAACCGACATGCCCCATGTATGCCGTTATGGCTAAGCTGGGGTCTAATCTCTGCCCCGACTAGAGGGGTGTCAATATCGTGCCACGGGTAAGGACAACCTATGAGTAACCCTTATCTGGAGGGTACTCAATGAGAACGGTGGGAACCCTAAACTGACGGGTTAAGCCACCTCATCAACCCTAATCTGACGGGTTAAGATGTCTCAACCTACGCTGGCTACATAGTTCTGGAACACAAGGATTACTACTAAGAATCACACCCTGAACTGGCGGGTGAGTTCCCATCCTTAGGTTCACTCGGTGATAACCTCTACTCCCATCTGGAGGGACTAGACATGAATAACTGACTGTGCATGATTTAATCTTACTGAATTCTGTTGACTGGTAGAATGTTACTGATATTTAACAACTAACTAAGATCTTGAGGTTTTTCCCGAGTCACATGACTGACTAAAGTCTATGGAATCATAGCTTGAGTTCGGATATCATGAAACATGACATGGATCTAGGAACAGAGCTATAGTTTTTGGGTACAAGTACCCCCAAGACTCGATGGAAGAAACTAACACACATGACTGACTTGATCATAAGAGTAGGGTCCATAGTTTATAATATCATAAGTAGGGATCTCATAGTAAGCATGGTTATCAACAAAGTATTGCATGGAAAGTATTTCATATCACATGGAAGTACTTGCACAATCTTAATATCATGTTCATTGCATAATCATATTGGCAACACATACCAATAACATGGAAGTTCATGTTGATTGCATGGTTATCATACATCCTATTCATAAGTAGGATTTGCAAGTAAACATAGAATAATCTCATAAGGATAGTTCATAAATATTCCAACAACATTTACAAGGCACATTATCAACATAGAAGTCATTGGAACGTAAGGGCATATCATGAATCCTTCACTTAGTCATAATTTAGCTATATTGCATGATTTCTAGTTTCATAGGCATTTTATCAAACACCTTACATGAACATCTGAAGAATAGGTGAAATCATCAAATTATACATCATGAACAACTAAATTTACATGTTTCCAACTCATATGATATCATGAATTCATAAAAATATATAAAGATTCCATCTTGGGAATCAACCAATATCAGCAACATGATCATCAACACCCAACAATATAAAAATCAAACTTTATAATGAAAAAAAGGGTTTTTGAACTTTATGTTTGAAAGGGATCCATAAATCAACTCACGCATACCTTAGAAGGAAAGATTCTTGATGATTGACGGAGGAATTTCCTTGAAATCGGATCTTGAAGCTTAGTTACACAAACCTAGTTGTTTTTATCTTTTAGTGATCTTGGATGATGAGCATTGAGATGATAATAGGGTTGTAATATGATTAGAAGCTATATATTTCATAGGGTTAAGTTTAGGGACATGTAAGGAGCATTAAAAGACTTAATTACCCTTAAAACAACTCAAAACGGAGTGTTTTTGGCACCTCAAAATGACTTAGGCGGCGCCCAAGAGACTGCCTAAGCTAGGTTAGGCAGCTCCTAACCAATCGCCTATGCTTGGGTTGGGCGACGCCTAACCAATCTCCTATGCTTGGGTTGGGCGGCGCCTAGCCAATCGTCTATGCTTACTGTCTCTCACGAAAATGGGCATAACATTTCGCTTGGGTATTAGATTAATGTGAAATTGGTATCGTTGGAAAGATAATTCGATTTTCTAAAATTGGTGGGTCTAAATCAGCCAAAATACCACATTAAGATCAAGTTATACTCGTTCAAAGATGACCCTTACAAAATAAAACTTTAAAACTTGATGGATTCAAAATCTCTTAGCTTATATTACCTTAAGTGACTCATATGAACATGCTTAACGCATCATAAGCTATCCTATCACTAGGATATTTATTGTAAGTCATGTACTAAATTATGAATCATAGGATAGGAGATTTCATACGTAGGAATACTTATTCACTTCCTAGCTTAGAAACATGCGGGGTATTACAGTAATAAGATATAAGTAGTATTCCATCAGTCATGGAACTCAGTAAACCTAGTCGATTTACAGTTTAATTAATCAAGTTCATAGGCTAATCAGATAGGTGTAGGAATTAGTATCGAGTAAACCCAAGGATGGGGACACACACTGTCAGATCAGGGTATGATTCTTAAAAGTCATCCTTGCGTTCTAGAACTATGTAGTAAGCATAGTTTGATAAATCAACACTTTTCGATAAGGGTTGATGAGGTGGATAAACACTGTCATATGAGTGTCCCACCATTCTCTTTTAGGGGACACTATTAGATGAAGGTCACTCACAACTTGTCCTTTCCGGTGGCGCAGTATTGACACCCTTCCAATTTAGATTATAGATTGGACCTCAACTCCGTTATAATGCATTATTTGGGACATGTCAGTTAGATAACTACTTCCCAAAGTTTGAGCTATAGAATTTATGACTGTCAGATACAGTAAACTCAGAATAGTACAAACTCAACTAGTTCTATCAGATTCAGGACTGTCAGATACAGTCACTCATGTTATCAGTTATATCATTCAGCAGAACTCAGTATCAATAATGATAGTTATCATTAGATTCATGTTATCCCAATCTCAGTCATAGTTCCTATGTATTCATGCATGTAGTCTCACGTTCATATTAGTTAGTTAGCCAGTATTGTTCATGCATATGAACTCCATGCATTCAACCTACCTCATATACATACCAGTACATTCAAAGTATTGATGTATTTGTGCTATGGTGTCTTATACCATAGGTTCAGAGACACGAGCTTCAAAGCATTAGTAGATTCTAGATATCAGTAGACAGAGTTAGCGGTGAGTCCTCATCCTTCGAAGACATGATCATTTCTTATTTATCTCATTAATTAGTTTATAGATGGAGTTAGTTAGGGACATGTCCCATCAACTCCTTATTTACACAGCTCAGTCAGTTAGAGGCTTTTTGGACTATCATGTTCAGTCAGTTTATTTTAGTCGTTTTTGGTATTTTATGCCCCACCCAGATGTTATATATTTTGTCAAATATTATATCTCAGTGTTGAACCTTATGACCTTTCAGTTCATATTTCTGCATTATAAAGTATTTTATGTAGTATACAGGTACAAATATCAGTCATGGGTTAGCTTGTAATCCTTCGGGGTCATGATCACCGTGTAGCGTTCCGGATACCGAATTTGGGGCAATACATCATACTTTATCTAGAATCGCATAATTTATTGATATCATAAAATGGATACTAAATCTATGCATTCCATCACTTGTATATAACCAATAAAGTTGTAAGCAACATACCGCATCTTCCCTAGTGCCATATTGGATAGATCTGTATACAAACTTATATATGAATCCATAAACTTTAATCTTATCCTTTACAATGACAAGTATTTCTAAGATATCCAATTATTACCATGAAACGGCCCTTGGCCCAATGACCTATCCAAAATAATTGCAGAATTATAATAACGACCTTTGGCCCATATACATATCTGTAACTCATATTGATAATCATATTTATAAGTCATTGCATATCTCAACCCATCTCACGTATAGGAGGCATAATATCAATAAGCATGTAATCATTCACTCACATGAGAGGTATATCATATCTAGAAGGCATAATATAGATACACATGGAATCATTTATAGGAAATCTTATATCAAAAGGTCAAACACTATGACTATAAGGAATATTATTCTCTAGGCTAATTACCTTATCTAAAAAGAACCTCGTCTTTATTGGTCAAACAATCATGACTAAAGAAAATAGCATCTTTATAGGCTAATTATCAAGTATAAGAGAAAATTGCATCTTTATAGGCCAATCATCAAGTTTAAGAGAAAATAGCATCTCTACTGGACGCATAACGTATCTAAGAGGAATATCATCTCTAAATTCCCAATATCACTTCCACAAGAAGTATCATAACTATGACTCCAAAGCCATAATTTGAGAACAACAATACATGTTACCAAGTCATGAAGTAACCTTATTCTAAGGTTTAACTGCCTCATCTATGTCTAACACCCGCAACTAAGTCCACAAGGCTTGACACAAGTTTAGGCCTAAATGGGCTGGATGATACCACTTATTATTCTCAATTTCCATTATTAGGTACACCATGCCCCAAACTAGGCTAAGGTATCTAGTAAAACTTTGAGATTTCAAATAATCCACATTCAAGTCTAAGATCAAAACTTTGACTAAAAATAAGGGTGCTCAAGTAAACTCTACCCAACTTATGGTTTCAAGACTACCATACTAGCCCAATAAGCTCCAATATACAAATCAGATTCAAATGATAAAACCACATTCCAAATATAGTTTTAAATCATAACCATGCTAGAAATAATCTAAACTAGAGAAGTAAAACAATATGATTTAAAAGTTGTATAAACATGCCATTTTACGGGTTCCAGGCACTTATATAAATTCCTTACATCAAAAATCGAGGCTAATTCATCCTAATATAAATCAATAATAACATCCATATGGACACACAATATATATCACACAGCATCTATAGAGAAAATTAGACAAAAACCTACCTCAGGACAAAACCACAAAACCTCACTTTATGAACCACATGCTCGTATTCACTTTACGATTCTCAAAAGGCCATCACACTATAAAAATTATAATCTACTCATCAGTACAAGTCTAATGACATCCATATTTCTTATTATGCCTCGGGTTCAAAAATGATACCAAAACCCTAAGTGGATCCCACATATGGGAAATGAGTTTCCGAGGCCAACCCAATTTTCACGGATGAACAAGGACTTATAACCTTCAATAAATGGGAAACAATTAATCATATTTTGGGGTAAAATCAAGCTCAAAGATAAATTAGGGGGTTTGGGTCGAAACTAGGAAATTCAAGCATGAATTCAAAGGATTCTAACCTTAAATTATAAGTAATTATGATAAAAGATGATAGTAAAGATCCCAAGTCACCCACCATGAATAATTTTGAGTTATTACACTCATTTTGGTTTTTTCTAGGCCTAAATGATGAAAGGGAAATGCCCCAAATCAGTATTGTGGTCTTTATATAGCCCTTAAAAGTAAAGAGATATCACTGTCGCAGTTCTACGGGCTGCAATCTCGCTAACCCTATTTCTACTCTATTTGTCGTGATTGTGGATGCACCACAAAAATAACAACATACCTAGTATATCCCCACCTAGTGGGGTCTGGGGAGGGTAGAGTGTACATAGGCCATATATTATACCCCGCATGTTTCTAAGCTAGGAGATGAACTATTTTTCCTACATATGAAATCTCCTATCCTGTGATTCATGCTTGAATACATGACTTATAATGAGTATCCTAGCGATAAGATAGCTTATAATGAATTAAGCATATTCATATGAGTCACTTAAGGTAATACAAGCTAAGAGTTTTTGAATCCATCAAGTTTTAGTGTTTGATTTTGTAAGGGTCATATTTGAACAAGTATAACTCAATGTTAATGTTGTATTTCTTCATATTTATACCCACTAAATTATAGAGAATCGAATTATCTTTCAAACGATACCAAGTTAATCAAATCTAATACCCGAGCGAAAAGTTATGCCCATTTTCGTGAGAGATAGAAAGGATATACAATTAGTTAGGCGCCGCCCAACCAAACTTAGGTGATTGGTTAGGCGCCGCCCAACCTGGCTTGTCCGATTACTTGGGCGCCGCCTAAGTCAGTTTCAAGTGACTTAAACACTCCGTTTTGAGTTATTTTGAGGGTAATTCAGTCTTTTAACACTCCTTACACGTCCCTAAACATAACACTATGAAATATATATCTCCTAATTACATTACAACCCTACTAACATCTTAATTTCATCATCTAAGAGCACTAAAAGAGAAAAAACACTAGGGTTGCATAATTAAGATTGAAGATCCAATTTCAAGGAAATTCCTCCGTCAATCATCCAGAATCGTCCTTCTAAGGTATGCGTGAGTTGATTCATGGACTTCTTTCATCCATAAATCTCAAGAATCAACCTCTAGATTATGTATTATGATGTTTATGTTGTTGGTGGTTGATGTTCATACGGTTGGAGTTTGATGATGCCTAAGATGGGACCTTTGTATATTTTATGTGAGGATATGGTGGTATTTAATGCATAAATATGTGAAATTGGTGGTTGAATATTTGTAATCTTGATGAATCTACCTATGCCTAAGATGTGAATGTAAGGTGTTTGTGAAAATACCTAATGGAATAGAAATCATGCTTTTATGACATAATAAGTCCTAAATGACTATTCCATGTTCTAAGTTTATGTTCAACGTGATCCCCATGCTATTTTCTTGAATTGAAGATCTTGTATGAGATGCTCATGATATTATTGTGATATGGAATGACCATGTATTGAAGCCATACAAGTATATACATATTGTGTGCATTCCCGATCATGTGATAGCTTGTTGAGAATCATTCTTATTATAGAATCCTTACTTATGATATTGTGAATTGTGGACTCTACTGTTATGATCAAGTCAGTCATGTGTGTTAGTTTCCTTCCATCGAGTCCTGGGGGTACTTGTACCCATAAACTATAGTTGTGTACCTAGAGCTAGTGTAATGTTTCAAGATATCCTCAGTCAAGCTATGCTCCATAGACTTTAGTTATTCACGTGACTCAGAAAAACTCAGAAATCTCAGTAGTTCAATAGTCCCATTAGTTTCAGTACTCTCAGTCAGACCTCCGATCTTAAGTATCTTTTCCGTCAGTCAACGACAATCAGTGAATTCACTTAGTTCAACTAAGAAAATATTATCAGCTCAGTTAATCAGTTTATAAATTAGTTAAGTTCAATTTGTTAGTTCAGCATACTTAATCTTTTTATAGTTTTTCAGTTGGGAGGAGGGACTAGCACCTAGCGAGTGCAGGGATGGTGGTATTTCCCATTACAAAGGTAGAACCGTTAGCAATAATCCCTGTACTCCAGAACTGTGTAGCCAGTGCAGGACAGGAGTCACCTATCAAATTAAGGCTATACTTGACTATTATATTGCCTTGGGTTTGATTTTTTGTTCAAGGTCACCCGTCAGAGAGGCTTGACCATAGTAGAGGTCTCTACTTGTGGAACGGTATTGACACCCTTCCACTCAAGACAAAGATTAGACCCCACCAATATAGTATCGGTGATTGACGGTTAGGTTACTACCTTCCACAGTCACAGTTACAGTGATAGTTTCAGTATCAGTCTTCAGAGTAGAAATCAGGAATTAGGACTGTCAGATATAGTCATCGATCTCAGTAAGGAACTCAGATAGTTCCATTGATTCCTGGACAATCCTTTCACATAGGCTTGGTTCCATATTTAGATGCTTATTATTAGATCTAGAGGTCACCCAGCAGACAAGCTTGATCTCAATCTCAGATTCAGTTGAGTATTCTCATTATCAGTTTCAGAGATCACTTGTTAGCTAGAACTGATCTCAGACTTAGATGTTCAGATACAGTTTGGAACTCAGATAGTTTTCACTAGAATTAGGACTGTTAGGTACAGTCATCCATGTTATCAGTCATTCAGTATCTCAGTATCTCGAAACTCATGTTGTTAGAGTTCAAACTGAAGTAGTCAGTATCTCCACGATTTCAGCAGCAGTTATGTATGTATCTATGTATGTATGTATTCTCACGTTCATATTAGTTAGAATTTTCATGCATATAAACCCCATGCATTTAACCTACCCCCACGTATACTCCGTACTTTAGTTGTACTAATGCATTTGCACTATAGTGCTTTCTTTTTATGTTACACCATAGATTCTGAAGTGCAGATTCTAGTCAGCGGTGGCAATTCAGTAAGCAGTGAGTCCTCATCATTTGAGGATATGATCGTTACATTTATTATTCCAGATTTCAGTTTATTTTCAGTTTAGGGAGTTAGTTGGAGACATGTTCCTTCAACTCCTTATTCAGACAATTTAGAGGCTTTCAGATGATTATAGAGTTTTTAGATTTAGACTTTAGTATTTTTAGGTTTGTTTTGGTACTGTGATACCACCTTATTTCAAATATTTTATTATTCAAGATTGAACCTTACCCCCTCTTTATTCATATTTCTATATTTTATATGTATATTATCTAGTTACAGGTACAAATATCAGTCATGGGTTAGCTTTTGGCCCTTCGGGGTCATGAGCATCGTGTAGCATTCCGGTCAGAAAATTGGCGCCTTACACCATACCACTACCTCAGTAGAAGTAAATGACAACAAAATTAAAAATAAGTTTTTGATCCTCAAAATTTATTTGGAATCAAAAAACATGATCTAATAGTGAATTTTGAGTCTATACCACATTCCAAATCCATTAGAATCACCAAAACTTTCATTTGAGATTGTTTCACTAAATTTGGGTCCCCTTAGCCTAAAATAGATGTTTTGGATGCTATGGCTAAGTTTAATTTTCAATCCCAAGTTGTGTTGACCAAATGTGGGTCCCATACCTATTCTTTTTTATTTTTAAATTTTTGACCAATAGGTCATAATAAGCTTTTGTGCATTAGGACCCAAACAAAAGTCTACCTAGACTAAAATTAGTATTTCAATCTGCTTGAATAGTTAAGATTTGCATCCAAGATTATTTAACTAATGTTTTCTCCTGGTGGTAATTTCGAACCAGCAAAGACTTCTAAAATAGCGAATTAGTTTTAAGAACCTAACGAACTCCCGGTAACCAAAATGTCGGTCCTATTAAGTCATAAATGACTTTGAGAAGTTATAGAGAAGCTCAAATGGTGAAGATAAATATAAATATGCATGCTGACCTAAAGGGTCATTACAGTGGTCTTTGGCTCACTATGGGCTGAGATACTCATCATGACTAGGACGTTGTTTAGGTCATGATAAGTGTTTCAGCAGGGTTTAATTAAGTTACAGCTAGATGGGGATGCCCCATTAAGGGTGAACAGGCATCGTGTTAAGAATTACATAGGAAGAATGAAGGTGTTGAAAGTATGAAACCATGTTATCCTAGGTGAAGTCTTAGTATCCAAGGGAACTAAGTCGTGATATGACATTAAATCAGTATTACATGGGAGGCAATGTAATGACCCTTCAGGTGATTTTCCATATTTATTCTTATCATCACCATTTGAGATTTTTCATAGCTTCCCAGTCCATTTATAACTTGATAGGACTGAAAATTCAATTATTGGGTAGTTCATTTGGTTTTTAGAACCAATTTCCTTTTTAGAAGTGTTCGCTGGTTCCAAATGGCCACGGGACAAAAATCAGTGAAATAATCTCGAATGCAAATTTTGATTGCGGTAGCAGATCTAAAATATTTATCTTAGTCTAGGCTGACTATTGGTTTTAATCCCAATGTACCCGAGATCATTTTGACCTATTGGTGAGAAAGTTGAAAATTAGAAAGAATGGGTATGGGACCCATATTTTGGTGAAGTGACCTCGGATTAAAAATTTGACATCTGCATCACACTCCGAACATTAATTCTAGGCTAGGGAGACCCTTGGTTCAGGTCCTAAGGCTCCCAAACTTATTTTGGGCTATTGAGAGGATTTTAATAAAAATGATGAAACTATAAGTGTGGGGCGCATATTTTTTCTAAATGGTTTTGGATTAAAGTTTTGATGAGATCAATGGATTTGTAATGTGGTTTAACTTAAAATTCACTATTGGATCATGTTCTTTGGATTCTGGATGAGTTCAGAGGATCAAAAACTTACTTTTAATTTATCTTTCATCTCCTGCAACCGCGATCACAACAAATAGTTTAGTGACTGTGGTAGCGCGATTGCGGCCTCTAGGACCACAATAGAAATATATCCTTACCTTTAGGCACTATATTTTGACCACAAGATGTGTTTGGGGCATTTCCTATTAATTTTTTAGACCTAGAAGTCCCAAAATGAGTGTAATAAATAAAAATTGGTCATGGTGGGTGACTTGGGAGCTTGAATAGCATCTTTTATCACAATTATCTTAAAATTTAAGGTAATAATCCTTTGAATTCATGCTTGAATTTCCTAACTTGGACCCAAACACCAAATTTATCTTAGGGCTTAATTTTATCCCAATGTATGCTTAATTTTTACCCTTTTCTTGAAGGTTATGATTCCTTGTTCATGTTAAACATTGGGTTGGCCTCAGAAACTTATTTTCTGAATGTGGGACCCACTTTGGGGTTTGATGTCATTTTAGGACTCAAGATACAATAGTGCAATATGGGTGTCATTAGACTGGTATTGATGAGTAGATTTTAGTTTTTGTAGTGTGATGGCATTTTGAGGATTCTAAAGTGAAGACGAGCATATTGTGCATGAAGTGAGGTTTTGTGGGTATACCTTAAGGTAGGCTTCTGTCTACTTTTCTCCATAGATTATGTGTGATATATGTTGTGTTGGATATAGATGTTAGGCTTTATTATGAGTAAGATAACTTGGCATCTATTGTTGATGTTTGGAACTTAGATGAGAGCTTGGGACCCATAAAATGGCATATTTATACTCCTTTTGAATCTTATTTCTTTCCCTCTCTAGTTTAGATTAGTTATAGCATGGTTAGTATGTAAAGCTATTTTTGGGATATGGTTTTATCATTTGAATCATGATTTGTATATTTCACCTTATTAGGGTAGTATCGTAGTGTTGAAACCATAAGTTGGGTAGAGTGAACTTGAGTACAAATGTTTCTAGTTGAAGTCTCTATCTTAGGCTTGGCTATGGCTTATTTGACATCTAGAAGTTGGACTAGATAACCTCGTCTAGTTTGGGGCTTGGTGTGCCTAATTATGGAAATTGAGGATTAGAAGTGGGATCATCTAGCCCACTTAGGCCTAAACTTATGTTATCATAAAATTGTGTTAAAACTTATGGACTTAGTTTTTGATGTTAGACATAGATGAGGCTAGTAACCTCAGAATAAGGTTTCCTTTTGCGTTTGTGACTTCTATTGATCTTCCTAGATTGTTGGCATTTAAGTTATAGTTATGATACTTCTTGTGGAAGTGATATTGAGAATTTAGAGATGATTTTCCTCTTAGATACATTAGGTGGCCTATAGAGATGCTATTTTCCCTTAGACTCGATGATTTGCCTAAGGAGATGTTATTTCCTCTTAGACTTTATAATTAGCCTATAGAGATACTATTTCCTCTTAGACTTGATTATTGGCCTATAGAGATGCTATTTTCTCTTCGACTTGATGATTAGCCTATAGAGATGTTATTTCCTCTTAGACTTGATGATTGGCCTTTAGATATGCTATTTACTATTAGACTTGATGATTGGCATATATAGTGAGGTCTTAGAATGAAAATATTATGATATAGGTTACACTTTGAGATGACCTTATATATATATATATCTAGCTATACGAAGATATGGTACTATCGTATATCCCTCCCTTTATTATTCATATTGTATCGTCGTTTCTTTAAGTTGTATATTACTATATATCTTTCTTTCACCCTATATTTATTTGTTGACCTGGGATATATAATATAGTATTATTGTAGATTGAATGCAGCTGGAATAGGATAGTTCACCATGATTTTACCTTAGACTTGTTTTGTTAGAATTTTGGACATAAGCAGGATAGCCGTCCCTTATTCTTATTAACTTGTTATATGATTTCTAGACTCTTGTGTGTATATTTCATTCTATTTATATGTTGTGTATATCTGCTTTATCTTTGGAGCTCAGTTGGCAAATGCCAACTTGTACTCATCTACACTTCTGTATCTTGTGGATCATAGTACTGGTTATCGTCATTGATGTTTAGATCATGCAGAGCCGCTTTGGTTTTGAGACTTAGAGTAAGCTCCTAACGTTTTGAGTATTACTTATCCCTCTCCTATGTGTTAGAATAGTCTCTAAGTTGTATTCATAGATAAGTTGTAATAGTGTATTCCTCCATGATATATCACTTTTGTACTCTTACTATGTTTAGAAGATCTTGTACTTATACCACCAGGTTTTAGGATTCTTTTATGTATTGATCTTTATTTCATATATTATGCATTTTTTTCCTGGTACTATAGAGTAATCTGTTACTAGTCATTCCGGACTACGAGTTGGCTTATCTACTGGTTGGTTATGGTAGGTGCCATCATTACCTGAGAAGTTAGGTCATGACCGGCAACCCATGGGTTTTGTTGGTTAAGTTTTAGTACCCAACACAGCCACATCATGATGTAACATTAAATCAAGAATTTATTGAGAGGCAATCTATGATTTAAGTGTTCACTTTTTTTTCTTTTTTAGGTTAGAAAGTATGGAGATGTACATAAAGAATTGTAAAAATAGCAAAAATTTAGACATTTCTAGAATAAGTGGACAGATGACTCAGCCCATGAATTTTAAGTCCAATCCATGATATGTAAGTTGAGTAATAGGATTCGAAAGAAAAGTTCAGGTCTCTACATCCTCAACCTATAACACCTACCTATGATCCCATAGGTTGGGTCATAGGAATAACACCTGAAGTCCAAAAAGTTTAGAGTTTTTGTTAAAATCCTATTACCCTATCATTTACCATATAGGTATAACCTATGGCCCATAAGTTGGGTAGTAGGTAGGCTTAGTTACTGGGAAATATTTTTAATAAAATATGGGGTGGAGCCCTTATTACCCGATTTGAATCTGCTCACCAAAGCCATTTAAACCCTAAACTTGATTAATCAAGCCATAAATTAATATGTTACAATACCCACTCAAATTTAAACTGTCCCTCTCCCATTTACACTTATAATAGAAAACTCTACGTAAGAATACAACATTAATGAGTATAACACACTAAGAGTGCGGGGCTAAATCAATGTTCTTTTCAAATTCACCAATCTTAATCATGAGATAAGGTTTTCCATGGTTCCAATTCAATTGATGCATAATGTTTTATTCAAGAAACTTGTGATCACACTAAAAGAAGAATAGAACTTGACTAACTCGAATAACTCATGATATAGTTGTGGATATAGAATTGTTGCATGTTGATTTGCCTCAGGGTGATCGAAATTGTTGAAAAATTAAAAAAATATCTAATTTATAAGGGGAATTTTTGGAAAAATTTGAAGAACCCTCAAGAATGACCCATGAAACCAATTTATGACTCATAGGTTGAACCTATAACTCATAGGTTGGCCATATAGAAGCAGACCTAAAGCCTTGAAAGTTCAATGGCCTTTTCTAAAAGCTACTAACTTATATGAAATGCCTAGTACATTTGGCTTTTCTAATTTCCTAAGCTTTTGGATCTCTGTCTTTCTTACAACTCATACCACGAGTCGTATGGTGTGGTTAGGGGTCAAGTGACCCTAATCTTAAGTTTACCAGTGTGTTATTGACCAAGTTTTGTCCTAGTCATAAGGGAATTCTCACGAATCATATGATAAAGTAACGAGTGATTGGGGTGCCAGTCATACATTGTTCAGTGTCCAAGCCCTTGGTATATTATGTTAGGTACGACTAGACCATACAAGAAGTATGGTCTAGTGATGTGTGGGACTAAGAAGTCGTAAGTTAGACAATGTGTGGTTTCCAATTCTCTATTATGGTGATGACTCAATGGTACCAGTCATATGTTGTGGTGAAGAGTTAATGGCTTGACTCATAACCAAAGGCAGGATTTTACAACTTTAAGTTGGGGCTATTATAGATATTTTCCACCTGAAGTCCTTAAGTCCCCATGCCTTATATCATATTTTGGTCATTCATTACATCTTTTACACGACCAAACTCTCTCTGATCTCTTTCTAAAACCTCTTATAATAGATTGGGCTAGGGTTTCTTCAAAGTTGTCATCTAAGGTCTTAAGGATCAAATTCTCTTCATAAATCCTCATAATTCTAGCATATGACTCTTTCTTCATTTTTAGTTCATTAAAAACATATCTTCAAATATTTTTCGTGAGTCATTAATGGTGGTATTAAAAAAACAAAGGTTGAGGTTTTGAATGAATATTGTTGGGTGTTGCTTCTCATGATTCAATTTATAATTATGCATGTTTTAATATTAGTTTTACACATATGGGTGCATGGGAATTGTGATTTGACTAAAAGGTCATGTTTAACCCTAAATTTAATGTTTTTGGTTTTTATAATGGTTTGCCCTTAAATTGTTTGTGAAATTTTCAATGGGAATGATCTCGTCATGTGATGAATTATATTTTGAAGTAAGGCGTTAGCCATAGAATTTTGATGATTTGTAAATGGTATTATGGTGTCCTTGTTGGTGATAAATTAATTTGAAATATTAAATGGGTTTGAGTCCCTTAACATTGAACTGAATTGATGTATTTATTTAGACAATGAGTTCGAGTCCCAAGTTGATTAATAATGGTTATGGTATGTTGTACGCTTGCATATGGGGTTGGTAAAATGATACGCACGGGATACCTTTGGTAATAAAATATATTAATGGTTGTGTATGTATAATGAATGTTTTAATTGGGCTTTAAAGCAGGAGGTGTAGCTGGGCCATGAAAGTGGAGTCCAAAGGACTAACATTGGAAATTATGCTAGCTAGTGCGGGTGTCTGTATGACTGGGAGGTTCGAGTAATTCAATTGAATATATGAATGGGAGGTTTGAGTCCCCCATATTGTATACATTTGTGCTTAAGTCACCTGTATTATGCAGAGAGGTTCAAGTCTCCCATAAAGGCATATACAGAAATGGATATTCTCTAGTTCGTGCGGCTACATGCAGTAGGGCCCTTCCAACTAAGGGAGAGCTAGGACCATATAGTCCATAGGTGCCTTGTTATATGACAATTATTCTACACAGCCCCAGTATGTGATAATACATTTATATATATTCATAAGTATTTCATATGTTATTATGCTTTGGATGTTGTGATGTTTCTGAACTGTGATCATGACATTATTTTAGTCCTCTATCCCTGAGTTACATTCTTGTGCTCCAATTGCTAACCATCTCTAAATATTGTACCCCCACATGATGTAGGAATCAAAACTTCTATTACTTTTCCTATGCAGTGATTAGGTACTTGAGTTAGTTCCTAAGTGATGTTGAGATTCCATACTTTATAAGGCTTCATTTCATGGTCCTTATTTCCTATGTCTTAGTCGTTAATTAGATTTTGTTTTGGCTACTGTTGGGGGCATGCACCGACATTTTATAAATTTTGGTTTTGTAGAGACTTTGTTAGATTTCTATGGACTTGGGTTGTTTGATTAATGGTTTTGGTGATGGGAAATTTTTCGGTTACCAGTGGATGGTATAGACACATATTAAATTGTTATTAGATTTATTACATGTCATCTTCTTAAATGTTAGAAATTCATCCGACACTGGAGGTTATGGTGATGGTTAGGCTAGAAGAAGGGGGTGATCTCTAGTCCATATGGGACTTGAGATGCCCATCATGACCTGACCCTAGTTTAGGTCATGACAAATGTGGTATTAGAGCCCTAGGTTCATGGTCAGCTGGGTGTCCACAAAGTTGTTTCAAGTAGAATCTCTTTTATGGGTGTATAGCACGCCGTACTTATAAAAGTGAGGCTTGAGACATTTCAAAATGTTTTCCTTTCATTCTGTTTTTAGCTTTAGAGGCTAAGGTCTTGGATTCGTCTAATTCACATTTGCTTGCTTTTTCAGATCATGCCTCCAAGACGATTTGAAGCTCATGGAAACTCCTCTATTCTACTTGGGGACACTGTTGATGGAAAAAACCCTTTTTATGGGGTTCACACCCGGTCTAGGAGTCCAGTTCCTGATTGCTCTCCTTTATTTCCACCTGTTCCCACTAGCCTCTTCGAGCTCCTCAGGATGATATGACGATCATAAGATAGAAGAGGCTGAAGGTATTCCTCAATCTCATTACCATATCAATGACCAATCTTTCATAGGCTAGCCATAATAATAATTATAACAATGATAATAATAATATCAATAACATCATAAATAACTAGGTACTCTAGATAACCAATTACCTAGCTAAGCCTATGCGTACCCCCACCGCCTAGACTCAGAAGGTTCAATTAGCATACAACAACATAAGGCATATTCTTCACTCATATCTATACAATTGTCACATACTGGCTGGTAAATATAAGTGCATACTAGTGATAGGCAATACGTATGCAAGAATGAATTCAAACTACAGAATCAATAGTACAAATCATCATAACTGTCCTTATCAGGACCATAATATTCCTCAAAAGTTTTTGGCCTTCTCGGGCATCAACATATCATTAATATATCCTCCGGCCCGGCGGGGTATCAGCATCATAACAATAGTATCCTTTGGCCTTTTTGGGTACGAACATTATCACAATTGGATCCTACAGCCTTATCGGGTATCAATAGCATCATAATAGTATCCTCCAACATTGTCGGGTACCAATATAACATAATAGTATCCTCCATCCTTTTCGGCTATCAACATTATCATAACAATCATTACCAAATAACATACACTAAAATTACTCGTAAACATAGTCATATCACCATAGAATATCTATCTATGTAATATATGCCAACTATTCTATATTATGTAACCAATGCTTATCAAAAAGAAACTAATAGTTCACTCATCGTCACACGACTTCTAGTTATTAGCCTACACATTATCCATATTCATAGTATAATAACTAACCACTTTTTACTAAATAGTTAACCTCTAATATCTAGTCAAGGTTCATCACTAGACCGAATCATAATTTATCAACTATTCATCATTATCAACAAATCATGATATACCCGTTAATGACTATTAGACAACACATTACTACTTATCACCTAACTATCTTTTATTAACTGATTTCATTCATTAACTAACCATCGTTTACTACTAATTCTTGAATAACTATTCATTTAGGAACCATTTAGCAACTATTGTTTGTTATTAACTGGTCACCTCTTATTACCAACATCTCTTATTATATCGCCTCCTTAATACACAACTCCTTGGCTATCAACTAAACAACTTCACGAACTTACTGATCAATATCAACTAATCATAACCTATGCTAGACCTGACCTCACCATAAGTCATGCATTAACCATCACTAGCTACCATATATTTATACTAAGAAAGATTCATTAAGTAATACTTAGCTTAACTAGACACCAAATGCTATAGTCAGCAAATTGACAACTATAAACCTCACAACTTAATAATTAATTAGGCAAAAAAATCATAAGAACATACTTCATCTAGAATTGCATAAGTTATTAATAAAATAACAGTGGATGTACCAAACCTATACATGTCATCTCCAGTATCCAATCTATAAATTTGTAAGCAACAAACTGCATCTTCATCCACCCCATATTGGAGAGATATATAGACAAACATAAATATGAATCCATATATTGTAATTGTATCCTTTACAGTGACAATCATTTCTTGGATATCCAATCATTACCATGAGACGACCTTAGGCCAAATGACATAGTTGAAATAATCACAACATTATAATAATGGACTTATGCTAACATATATATCTTGAACTCATATTGATAATTATATTGATAAGTCATACCATAACTCTATCTATCTCATACATAGGAGGCATCTCATATATAGGAGGCATAATATCAATAAGTATGTAATCATTCTCTCACACATGAGGCATATCACATCTTGGAGGCATAACATAGATAAAAATGGAATCATCTATAGAATATCATACATCAAAAGGTCAAACAATATGACTTTGAGGAATATCAACTCTCTAGGCCAATACCTTATCTAAAAGGAACCTTACCTTTATAGGTCAAACAATCATGACTAAATGATATCAAAACTATATAGGCCAATCATCAAGTCTAAGAGTAAATACCATCTCTATAGGTCAATCATTAAGTCTAAGAGAAAATAATATCTTTATTGGCCAATAATTAATTCTAAGGAGAAATAGCATCTCTATAGGCCATATAACATATCTAAGAGGAATATCATCTCTAAATGCCCAATATCACTTCCACAATAAGTATCATAACTGTAAATAAAACGCCATAATCTGGGAACATCAATATAAGTTTCCAAGTCATGAAGTAACTTTATTCTAAGGTTTACTAGCCTCATCAATAACTAACATCCGCAACTAAATCCATAAGGATTAGCATAATTTTAGACCTATATGGGCCAGAAGATCCCACTTCTAATCCTCAATTTCCATAATTAGGTACAACATGCCCAAAAAGAGGCTATGGTTTTGATTCCAAGTTCAAGATGACAATCAAGCCATATTCAAGACTAAGATAGAGACTTCGACTAAAAATAAAGGTATTCAAGTCAACTCTACCCAACTTACTATTTCAAGACTACCGCAATAGCCCAAAAACTTCAAATATACAAATCATGCTTCAAATTCAAAAACCATATCCCTAACACAGGTTTACATTATAACTATGCTACAACTCATCTTAACTAGAGATGGGAAGCAATAAGATTTAAAAAGGGTATAAACATTACGTTTTACGATTCCCAGGCGCTCATCTAAACTCCAAACATCAACAATCAAGGCCAAGTCATGTAACTAATAATCAAACCTAACATCCATATCAACATCCAATATATATCACCTATTATCCTTAGAGAAAAGTAGATAAAAGCCTACCTCAAGGCCAAACCACAAAACCTCACTTCGAGAACCATATGCTTGTCTTCACTTTACTGTTCTAAAAAGGACATCACACTATAACGCATAATCTACTCATCAATACAAGTCTAATGACACTCATATTATACTATTATGCCTAGGGTTCAAAAATAACACCAAAACCCTAAATGGATCCGACAAATTAAAAATGAGTTTCAGAGGTCAACCCAATGTTCAAACATGAAAAAAAAACTCATAAACCTCAAGAAATAGGTGAAAATTAATCAAATTTTGGGCTAAAATCAAACCATAAGATAAATTGGGTGTTTGGGTCAAAAATAGGAAATTCAAGCAAGAATTTAAAGGATTTTAACCTTAAATTTGTAGATAATTGCGATAAAAGATGATATTAAATATCACAAGTCACCCACCATGACCCTCTTTAGTTATTACTCTCATTTGCAGTTTCTAGGTCTAAATGATGAAGGAGAAATGGCCCTAACGTATCTTGGGGTTTTTATATAGCCCCTATAGGTAATGAGATATCTCTATCACGGTACTATAGGCTACAATGTTGATATCACAGTCCTACAATCCACGATCGTGCTAATGTAATTGCTACACTATTTGTCGTGATCACTATTGCACCAAATTAAAACAAAATCAAAAATTAGTTTTTGATCCTCATAACTCATTCAGAATCAAAAGAACATGATCTTATAGTGAATTATAAGTGTATACCATATTCCAAATCCAATGGAATCATTAAAACTTTCATCCGAGATTGTTTAGGAAAAATGTGGAGCCTATACCTATAGTTTCATGACTTTTCATAAAATTCGCACAGTATCCCAAAATAAGTCCGAGAGCATTGGGGTCAAAACCAAGGGTTCCCTTAAACTAAAATCGATGTTTTAGATGTGATGGAAAAGTTAGAATTTGACTTCAAGGTTGTTTTAACCAAATGTAGGTCCCACACCTATTCTTTTTTATTTTCAACTTTTTTACCAAAAGGTCGAAATAAACTTGGGTGCATTAGTTCCAGAAAAAAGTTATACCCAAAGTAAAATTGGTATTTCGTATCTGTTGGTGCAGTCAGGATTTGCATTTGAGATCCTTTTACTAAATTTTTTGCTCGGTGGCCATTTGGAGCTAGAAAAGACTTCTAAATAGGGAATTGGTCATTAAAATCTAATAAACTGCTCGACAATAAAACAATCAGTCCTAGAATGTCATAAATGATTTGGAGAATCTATGGATAAGCTCAAAAGGTTAACATAAACATAAATATACAATATGACCTGAAGGGTCATTAAAGTGTTCTTCAGCTCATGGTGGGTCGAGATATGTATCACGACCAATCCCTTCTTTTGGTCTTGACATATATTTCTACATGGTTTTATTGAGTCACTGTGAGATGAAGATGCCCCAATCATGGTTACCGGGCATTATGTTGAGCATTACGTAGGAAGCATAAAGGTGTTGAAAATATGTGACAATGTTAGCCTTAGTGAAGTCTTAGTAGCCAAGAGAACTATGGTGTGATGTGATATTAAATCAGTGTTGCATGAGAGGCAATGTAATGACACTTCAGGTTATTTTCAATATTTATTCTTATTATCACTGTTTGAGCTTCTCCATAGCTTCCTCGAGTTATTTATGACTTGCTGGGACTGGTGGTTTGATTACCGAATAGTTCTTTTGTTTTCTAGAACAAATTTCCTATTTAGAAGCATTTGATGGTTCCAAATGGCCATCAGACAAAAAAAACATCAGTGAAAAGATCTCAAATACAAATTTTGAGAAACTGGTGGATCCAGAATATCGATTATAGTCTAGGTAGACCATTGGTTTGGGTCCCAATGTACCCTAGCTCATTTTGACCTATTAGTCGAAAGGTTGAAAATTAGAAATAATAGGTATGGGAGAACACATTGGTCAAAACAACCTCGAATTGAAAATCCGACATCTCCATCGCACCTGGAACATTGAATTTACGTTATAGGGACCCTTGGTACATGACCTAAAGCTCCCAAATTTATTTTGGGGTATTGAGATGATTTTATTAAAATAATAAAATTATAGGTGCGGGCCCTACATTTAATTGGAGGATCTCGAATTTATGTTTTTATGATACCAGTGGATTGTAATTGGTTTACACTCCAAATTCACTATTGCATCAGTTCTTTGGATTTTAGATGATTTTCGACGGTCAAAATCTTATTTTTGTTTTTGTTATCTTCTGGTGCAACTACGATCACAACAAATAGTTTAGTGACAGCAGTAGCGCGATCATGGCCTATAGGGCCATGATAGAAATATCTCCTTACTTGTAGGCACTATATATAGACCACAAGACATGTTTGAGGTATTTCCTATTAATTATTTAGACCTAGAGTCCCCAAAATGAGTGTAATAACTAAAAATTGGTCATGGTGGGGTAACTTGGGAGGTTGAATAACATCTTTTATCAAAATTATCTTAAAATTTAAGGTAAGAATCCTTTGAATTCATTCTTGAATTTCCTAACTTGGACCCAAAAACCCAATTTATCTAAGGGCTTGATTTTATCCCAATGTATAGTTAACTTTAACCCTTTTCTTAAAGGTTATGATTCCTTGTTCGTGTGTAAACATTGGGTTAGCGTCAGAAACTCATTGTCCATATGTGGGACCCAGTTTTTGGTTTTGGTATCATTTTAGATCTCAAGGCATAATAGTGTAATGTGGGTGTCATTAGACTTGTATTGATGAATAGATTATGGTTTTGGTAGTGTGATAGCATTTTGAGGATTGAAAAGTGAAGATGAGTATGTGGTACAAGAAGTGAGGTTTTGCGATTAGGCCTTGAGGTAGACTTCTATCTACCTTTCTCCTTAGATGATGTGTGATATGTATTATGTGACGATATGAATATTAGGCATTATTATAAGTAGGATGACTTAGGCTTTTTTGTTGATGTTAGAGTTTAGATAAGTTATTGGGACCCAAAAATGGCATGTTTATACCCCTTTTGAATCTTATTTCTTTCTCTCTCTAGTTTATATTAGTTGTAGCATGGTTATTATGCAAACCTATGTTTGGGATTTAGTTTTAGAATTTGATAAATGATTTGTATATTTGACCTTATTAAGCTAGTATGGTTTTCTGAATATCGTTAGTTGGGTAAAGTTGACTTGAGAACACTTGTTTCCAGTCGAAGTTGCTATCTTAGGCTTTAATGAGTCTTTTTTGACATCTAGAAGTAGGACTAGATACCTTAGTATAGATTGTGGCTTGGTTGGCCTAATTTTGGAAATTGAGGATTAAAAGTGGGATCATTCGACCCACTTTGGCATAAAATTATGTTAAGCCTTGTGAACTTAGTTTTGGATGTTAGATATAGATGTGTCTAGTAAACCTTAAAATAAGGTTACTTCATGACTTGGTAACTTGTATTGATCTTTCGGGATTGTGGCTTTTGAGTTAGAGATATGATATTTCTTATAGAAGTGATATTGAGAATATAGATATGATTTTCCTTTTAGACACATTAACTGGCCTATAAAGATGTTATTTTCTCTTAGACATTATGATTGGCCTATGGTGATGTTATTTCCTCTTAGACTTGATGATTGTCCTACTGAGACATTATTTTCTCTTGAAGAATTCCAGATTCAGCCCCTTAGAAAATTTCCTAGAATCCTATTCTTTATACCCAATATGACTCATGGTACGAGCTGTATTCTACGGTATGAGTGGTATAGTTACGTTGTAAGCTAACCACTGTTAGTTGGTGGATGGTTTTGGTCACTAGAATGGATGTGACCTAGGGGTGAGTGTCGTATGGTTTCATACGAGTCGTATAGGTGACTTGTAAGGTGGACAAATTTGATCCTCCAAGTGCTATATTCAGCAAGGTTACGGATCATCGATTCAGATCATATGATGAAGTTATAACTTGGTTGGATGAGTCTTATACTGGAAAGTATTTGATATATGGTTAAGGCTTGGCTATGATTGGATGGGTATCAACCATAAGTGAGGTTACAACTTGTAAGGAGGTCAGACATAACACTATATCGTGTTTTTATAGGATTTAAGTGGGGGCATTCTTGATATTTTCCTACTTACCCTAATAAGTACCCATAACATCTAATACACTTAGGAGGTTATTTATTCTATTATTATATTCTTAAATACTTAGAAACTACTTCTAAACATATCATAATTGCCTCAAGAGCTTTTGGGGCAAAGAGCTAGGGTTTTATCTAAGGGATATATTTGGGGCTTGTCTTGGTTATTTGTTTCCATCAATCTTCTTGGTTTAAGGCATGATTCTCTTTCTTAATTGTAATTTTAATTAAAGGCATGGTTACATGGTTGATTTCATGTTTTTTCTCTTCCATGATTATGGCTTTCAACTAATTATTTGGAAGTTTTGATGTTAAATGCTTGGTTATGATCTCCTATGGTTTTAGTTATGTTTTCTATGAATTAGTAGTGGTTTTGGACAATTGATTGCATGGTAATGGTTTAATTCTAATGGAATTTGATTTTGGTTATATTATGCCGCCAAGTTGTTTAACAAAATGCGTATAAATATATGTTCATTGTATTAACTTATTTTAATTGAACTCTTCCTTGATTTCAGCCTGTATATGAAACCTTAAATGTTTTCAATTATTTACAAAGGTTAATGGCTAATTGGTAATGCTTGTAGAGAATATGGTAGTCTCCTAAGAAATTTAATATGGCTAATGATAAGGTACTTGAATGCCCCCTTAATCTAAATGGTTTGGTATGGTATGGATGGTTGGTTTAGTATGGTTAGAATCGGTTGGGTCGGTCAAGATTGTGACCATATCCCAGAAGCTTCATAAGAGAATTGCTCAATCTTATTATATGCTGGAAATTCCCCTTATCCAATATTGTATAAGATTGTTGGGTTGTGTTAAGGTGGCGATCTCTAGTTTTGGATAGACTTGGGATGGCCATTACGACAAGGCCTCAATTTAGGCTATGTCAAGATGGTATTAATGCCTAGGTTCATGGTCAACTAGAAGTCCATAAAGCCATGTCGACTCGAGTCTTTTTTAGGGGTTTGTAGTGCGCCACACTCATAAGGGAGAGGCTGCAAGATATTTAGAAATGTTTCACTTTCTTGATATTCATTTTGCAAGCTTGACTTCTTAGTCGAAGAATCTCCTTTAATCCTTGTTTGTTCATCTTTCATATCATGTCTCCTAGATCTGAAACAAAAGGAAATTCTTCTGCCCCTTTTGGAAGTGATGTTAAGGGAGCACGTTCTACTCCTAGGGTTCATATTTGATATTATTTTCATATTCCTAATGTACCAGAGTTCCTCCTACTGCTCCTTAGGTCCCTCAGAGCAATGTGATTAATATGGAGTTTCGTCAGTCTATGTAAATTGTTGCCCAACTGGTTACTGCTCAAGATAAGTGGGGTAGGACTAGCATTGTGTCCGCTAAGGCAGCTAGGCTTTGATAGTTTATAAAGATAGGTCCTCCAACTTTTATAGAAGTGAAGATGGAAGAAGACCTATAAGGATTTCTTGATAAGATAGAGTAGATCTTTTGGGTAATGAGGGATACTAATGTGGAAAGAGTAAACTTTCCAGCTTATCAGCTTAAACAGGTTGCTTATATATGGTATGAGGAGTGGGAAAGATATAAGGATGATGTAGAAGACAATTGTTTATGGGAGGCTTTTTCTAATGCCTTCATAGATTGGTTCTTTCCTTGAGAGTTGAGGAAAGTAAACAGGGAGAATTTTAAGAACATCAAGTAAGGGAAAATGTCTACAAATGAGTATGCATTGAAGTTATATCAGTTTTCAAGGTATGCTACTGATTTGGTGGCTGATACGAGGTCAAGAATGAGAAAGTTCGCTTCTTGGATGAATAGATATCTGATTTTTGAAAGAAAGACTATTTTGCTCATAAAAGATATGGATATCTCAGGCTGACTGTTCATATACAGCAGGTTGAGGATGAGAAGAGAAATCAGTTAGAATATGAAGAAAGACACAGTAAGCGGCCAGGTTTCTGATCAGGGAGATGCCTAGTCTCAAGATAATCGAGATGATGGGAAGTGGCAAAAAAATAAGTGAGGGAGTTCTAGTTTATTCTCTATTTTTATTGATCTTTACCTCCAATAATCGGGCAACATGCATCATCATGGTGGTTGAGTTGTATATTGTCTAGTGTCTGACCCCTTAGTGTTCTTTCTAGTATACAACTAGGCCATACGAGTCATATGGTCTGGCAAAGAGCTGGTCCATGGGGTCATATGGTGGACAGTGTATGCGTGTCCAACTTATTGAATTGTTGACAACTCAATGGTACGAGTCATGTGTTATATTCATGAGTCACAGGATAAATACTTCACCACCTACATAATTTTATATTTTTATGTTGAGGGCATTAAAGACATTTCTCCTTATAACTTCCTTTGAGGAGATGACTTAAAAAACCTTCTAGAACTTCATTAACTTACTATCCCCAATCAAGCATGCTTAAAATCTCTCTCAAACTCTCTGTTTAAGAAAAAATCTAGGGTTTTATCAAGATAATCAACTAAGGCTTTCAAGGGTGGTTTCTCTCCAACTTCCTTGGAGTTTAAGGCATGTGACTCTTCCCTCATTATTATTTTACTAAAGGCATTTGATTTTTTGTATGGTTTTCATGGTATTGTTATGATTTTGAAATAATGGTTGGCGGTTTTTGATGTTCATAGTTGAATAATGTTTCTCATGCTTTTAACTATGGTTTCTCATATTTTGAAAATGGTTTAGCACATATGGATCCCTGGGAATCATGTTGTAACTAATGGGACATGATTAACCCAAATTTTTTTGGTCTTTGGCTTTGCTAATGGCATGCCCTCAATCTATTTGTGAAATTGTCAATAAGAATGATTTTCTCACATAGTCTGACTACTCGTGGAATCCTTGCATTGCATAAATGGTCAACTAAACATGAACTAGATTTGGTTGGTTTTACATGATTTTAGAAAGGCCTTAGTGGCCATGATTTTTATTTAAATTGGAAATGGCGGAGTCAAATAGGTTTAATGTTTTATGTGGCATAAGGTAATAGACTTGCAAGATCTAATTTTTGTATGATAATACAAACGGTTAATGCCTAATTAAAAGACACATTGGTAAGTGATTTGGTTATATGTAAAGGTTTAATTAGGCTTAAAGGGAGTTGAGTAGAAAATTCATGGAAAGTGGAGGTCCTAGGGGGACAGACATTGGAAACTCACATTTGCTGATGTGAGGGTGGCCTTAGTGGCCGTGTGCTTTAAGTAACACTTTATATTTTAGGGTTGTACTAGTCATCCTAGGTGTTTTTCTCCGGTCGTGCGGCTAACACAAATAGGGGCCCTTTTAGCAGAGGGAGTTGAACGCATATAGTCCATGGATACTTTGAAAATGGCTCAAAGGGTTAGCTTGGGGCTACTCGTAGACTCAATCACCGTGTGATGCTCCGCGACCCATTTTCTAGGGTGTTACAAACTTAATATCAGTGCCTAAGGTTTTAAGGTGTCCTAGGGAGTCTGACAAGCTGCGTTAAGTAGAGTCTTGATCATCGGTGTGTAGCGAGCCATATATATGAGCAAGAGGTTACAAGACGTTTTAGGAAAAAGTGTGATTCTTTCTTTTAGAAGTCTATCGTGCTTAAAGTGTCTCTCTCTGCTATTTATTCATGCTCTCCTATTTTAGAAATATGCCTCCACGTCGAGCGAGAAGAAATAATGATGGTCAGCAACCTCAACTCGCTGACCCATTGAATGATAACATGTCTCATACTGAATTTCAGGCAGTCTTTCAGGCTCTGGCCTAAGCTGTTACTAAAAATGTTCAGGCCAACCCGGCCCCAGCTCCACAGCAGTAGGGAGGTGATTCAGTTACTGCCAAGATCTGTGACTTCATGCGGATGAATCCACCAGAATTTTATGGGTTCAAGTCTGATGAGGATCCACGGTTGTTTTTAGAGAAGGTGCGGAATATTACTTAGGTGATGCATGTATCTGAGGAACATATTGTGGAGTTGGATACATATAGGTGGAAAGACCTTGCTTATGAATGGGTTGTAGCTTAGAGGAAAGGTAGAGGTGAGGGAGCTGTCCCTACAACTTAGCAAGAGTTCTAGGATGCATTCCTAGATAAGTTTTTCCCTTTGGAGATAAGAGAGGCAAAGGTGGAAGAGTTTATGAACTTGCGATAGGGCTCTATGGCTGTTAGGGAGTACTGTTTAAAGTTCAATCAGTTGGCCAAGTATGTTTCTTAGTGGCTGATAATCGGGCTAGTATGAGTAAGTTTATGATTGGAGTGTCTAGTTATGTGGTTAAGGAATGTAGGTATACTATGATGAATAGTAAGATGAATCTTTCTAGGCTAATGACTCATGCCCAACAGATTAAGGAAGACAAGATTAAGGAGAGAGATAGAATAGAGGGAATAAGAGAGCTAGGTTCGAGCAGCACGGACTGGGTCAGACTAGATCGTAGGAAGGGAGTCGCCCTCAGTATTAGGATCATTCGTCTATACCAACACCGATATCTACTAGTGCTCCCATGCCTAGAGATAGGCAGGAGCAAGGTAGCAGGTCATATGCATCCAGGTCCCAGTACAGTGCTGGAAGTAAGCCAAATCGTCCCCTGTGTCCTAAGTGTGGTATGGCTCATTTGGGTGAGAGTTGGGGTGAGAAGGGGGGTTGTTTTTGATATGGTAACATGGGTCACAGAGTTAGAGATTGTCCACAGGATGGACAAGGGCGTCATGACTATCGCCCTCTGACCCAGACTCAGATTGTTAGTGCTCCAGCTCCAGCGACTCACCCAGCCCCAACTCAGGGTGCCTCTTCTAGCAATACTGGCGAGTAGCGCCAGAATAGATTTTATTCTTTACCATCCCACCAGGAATAGGAGGACTCTCCTGATGTTGTTACTGGTATGCTTTCTATATTTTAGTTTGATGTGTAAGCTTTGTTGGATCCTGGATCTAGTTTCTCATATGTTACACCTTTGATTGCTGTGAATTTTGAAATGAGTCCTGAGATTATTCCTGAGCCTATCCTAGTTTCTACCCCAGTGGGTGATTCGATTGTTTCCCAAAAAGTATATAAAAAGTGTCCTTTTACCATTCTTCATAGAGTCTTATTGGCTGATCTGATTGAGTTAGACATGGTAGATTTTGATGTGATTCTGGGTATGGACTGGCTGTATTCTTCTTATGCCTCTATTGATTATCAGACCCGAGTGGTCAAGTTTTACTTTCTGGGTGCATCCGTGTTTGTGTGGTCTGGGAATTCTGTGTCACTCAAGAGTCATTTTATCTCTTACCTCAAAGATAGAAAGCTAATTTCTAAGGGGTGTATTTACTATTTGGTTAGAGTCAAAGATACTAAGTCTGAGACTCCAACTCTCCAGTCCGTTAACGTCATCAATGAGCTTTCTGATGTCTTTTTGGATTATCTCCCAGGGAAACCTCCTGATAGAGAGATAGAGTTTGGGATTGATCTTCTTCTCGATACTCAGCCCATTTCTGTTCCTCTTTACCGTATGTCCCCTGCAGAACTGAAGGAGTTGAAAGAGCAACTCAAAGATCTACTAAATAAGGGTTTCATAAGGCCCAGTGTTTCTCCTTGTGTTGCTCCTGTGTTGTTTGTAAGAAAGAAAGATGGATCTTTGTGTATGTGCATTGATTACCGCCAACTAAATAAAGTCACCATAAAAAATAAGTACCTCCTTCCGGGAATAGATGATTTATTTGACCAATTGCGAGGAGCAAGTTATTTCTCAAAGATAGACCTTCATTCCAGCTATCATCAACTCAAATTTAGGGAGTGTGACATCCCGAAAAATGCTTTCTGAACTCATTATGGCTATTTTGATTTTCTTGTTATGTCTTTTGGGTTAACTAATGCCCAAGCAGCTTTCATGGACCTCATGAATCGAGTGTTCAGACCATATCTTGATAAGTTTGTCATAGTCTTCATTGATGATATACTGGCGTACTCCTAAAGTGAGGATGAACATTCTGATCTTCTCCAAACTGTCTTACAAACCCTTGGAGATCACAAGTTGTTTGCCAAGTTCAGTAAGTGTGACTTTTGGCTAAGGTCAGTTGCTTTTTTGGGTCATATCATTTCTTCTGAGGGTATTAGATTTGATCCCCAAAAGATCGAAGCAGTTAGATATTGGCCTAGACCTATTTTGTCCGACTGATATCTAAAGTTTCTTGGGTTTAGCTGGCTATTACCACCGTTTTATTGAGGGTTTCTCCTCTATAGCATCTCCTATGACTCGGTTGACCCAAAAGAAAGTGAATTTCTTATAGTTCGAATCTTGTGAGAAGAGTTTTCAGGAGTTAAAGACTCGACTCACTTCAGCCCCTATTTTGACTTTTCCGGATAGTGTTGATGGTTTTATGGTGTACTGTGATGCTTCAAGAGTTGGTTTGGGTTGCGTATAGATGTAAAAGGGTAAGGTGATAGCTTATGCTTCTACACAGTTGAAACCTAATGAGAAAAATCTCCCCACCCATGACCTTGAGTTGGTTGTTGTTGTGTTTTCTTTGAAAATCTGGAGACACTATTTTTATGGTGTCCATGTTGATGTTTTCACGAATCATAAGAGTCTGCAGTATGTGTTTACCCAAAGAGAATTAAATCTTAGGTAGAGACGATGGTTAGAATTGTTAAAGGACTATGATATGAGTGTGTTGTACCATCCGGGCAAGGCCAATATTGTGGCGGATGCCCTAAGTAGAGTGTCCATGGGTAGTGTTTCGCATGTGGTAGAAGGTACGAAAGAGTTGGCTTGTGATGTACATCATTTGTCTAGATTGGGGGTTTGGCTGTTTGACTCTGCTGAAGGTAGTATAGGGATTCAAAATAGTACTGAATCCTCCTTGGTTTCGGAAGTGAAGGAAAAGCAATACTTAGATGCTAGTTTGGTCAGACTGAAGGAGTAAGTCAAGGACCAAAAAGTAGAGGTTTTATCCCAAGGGGGAGATGGTGTGTTGAGATTGCAGGGTAGATTGTGAATCCTGAATGTTGATGATCTGAGACAGAGTATTATACCTGAAGCACATGGAGCAGGATATTCTATTCATCCTGGTGCCACCAAGATGTACTGAGACTTGCGAGAAATCTATTGGTGGAGTGGCATGAAGAAAGATATAGCAACGTTTGTAGCTAAGTGTGCAACATGTCAACAGGTTAAGGTTGAACTCCAAAGACCTGGTGGTATGATGGAAGAGTTAAGTATTCCCACCTGGAAGTGGGAAGAGCTAAATATGGACTTCGTGATTGGTTTACCTCTTTCCGACGCCATCATGATTCCATTTGGGTTGTAGTTGATAGGTTGACTAAGTCTGCTCATTCCTTGCCTGTTCATACTTCATATATTGGTAAGGATTACGCTAGATTATATATCTTAAAGCTAGTCAGACTGCATGGAGTTCCCTTGTCTATCATTTCGGATAGGGGTACTCAGTTCACTTTACAATTTTGGAAAGTTTTTCAAAGGGTCTTGGTACCTAAGTGCTTTTGAGTTCTTCTTTTCATCCGCAGACCGACGGTCAGGCTGAGCAGACCATCCAGACCTTAGAGGATATGTTGAGAGCTTGTGCACTTGACTTTAAGGGAAGTTGGGATTATCACTTACCGTTTATAGACTTTGCTTACAATAACAGTTTCCACTCTAGTATTGGCATGGCTCCGTTTGAATCCTTATATGGGAGGAAGTGTAGATCACCTATAGGTTGGTTCAAGGTGGGTGAAGCGGTTGTGAGTGGTCTTGATTTGGTATTTGAGGCTATGGAAAAAGTTAAGTTGATTAGGGAAAGGTTGAAAACTGCGTAGACTCGTCAGAAGTCATATGCGGATGTTAGAAGGAGAGACCTTGAGTTTGAAGTTGGTGACCTAGTGTATCTGAAAATTTCACCCATGAGAGGGATGAAGAGATTCGGAAAGAAGGGAAAGCTTAGTCCCCGTTATGTTGGTCCTTACAAAATTCTTAGCCGTGTTGGTAAGGTAGCTTATGAGGTTGAGTTACCTTCCGAGTTATCCTCTGTTCATCCAATATTCCATGTCTCCATGCTTAGAAAGCATATTAGCGATGCTGTGTTTGTGGATTCCTCTGTAAGTGCTGACATTCAAGAAAATCTTTCTTTTGAAGAGATTCCTGTTGAGATTCTTGATTTCAGTGTCCGAAAAATAAAAAATAAAGAAGTTCCCTTGGTCAAGGTGTTGTGGTGAAACCAATCTGTTGAGGTTGCAACTTGAGAAGCTAAGGCAGATACGCGATCCAAGTACCCGCACCTATTTTCCGCAAACTCAGATCAAGCTGAAGGTACCGTTCTTTCCTAAATCATGCACTTTTGATGCATTCTATATGGCATTCGGAGTGAGAAACTATATGGTGATGAGTCTATCAAATGGTTTTAGTTGTATGCTCTATTCCCTATCTAATATTGTCATGTCTAGCATCATTTGAGGATGAATGTTTCCAAGGGGGGATGATGTAATACCCCAGGATATTTTTCGTTGAAATATTGTGCGTAAACGTGTTGGGTTCTATATTCTAGAATGAATTATAAATATTCCGTGTGGAATATCTTAGATTATGACCCACCATTGCATAGAGTATCGAATAAGATTTCCAACGATATGTGGATCATAAAAAACGGACACCCGAGCGACGAGTTATGAACATTCCGATCAAACCGTGAATAGTAGTGAACAGTAAAACATGCAGGAAAAAGTACTGAGGCCTGGCGTAATTTTTCTCCAACTTTAAACGATCATAACTCCTTGTACATAATGATCTGAATGATCTACTATATATCAACGGAAAGCTTTGTGAGTCCTCTGTCCAATTAAATTGGTTTCATTCAATTTTTCTATTGGAGCAAAAAGTTATGGTCGATCTACTGAAGCCTATCAAAAGAGAATTTTTAGGTCAATTTTAAACCATTATAAATCCTCTTACACAATGATCTGGGTGAGATACTATATATAAACGGAAATATATGAGAGTCCTCTTTCTAATTAAATTGGTTTCATCCAATTTGGATATCGTAGTAAAACGTTATGGTTGATCTACTTCAGACTATCCAAATAGTCCACCAAAGGACAGATTCGAGAATTATTTGATTTTTAGGGGCATTTTGGTCATTCCTCCTCACCCAAATCCATCCAAACCCTATATTAAAGCCTGCTAGAAGTATTATATGTTATATTTCATCAAATTCCCTCAAAAAGAAAACCCTAAGCTCCTACATCCAACTTCAAGAACCTCCAAAGTTCACCATTAATTCATCAAATTTATTCAAGATTCCAAGCTCCTAGTTCAAGAACTCCAAGAACCATCATTCAAAGGCACGATTAACATCTCAAAAATGAGTATCAATCTAAAGTTCATCATTCAAGGTATGTGGGGTTTTTCAAGAAGAACTCTCTTTTGTTCTTGTGCCTAAAAGTAATTTTCTTTACAAAGGGATGATTTTTATTTGATTTTTATGAATTTGAAGTATGAACCTATATCTTATGATGATTATTATAAAATCTTGATGTTTATGATTTTGAAAGATGAATTTACATATATGGAGATATAAAGCACGAATCTTGAACTATATTTATCATGATTTTGATATTTGGGTCGTGAATCCCTATTGGAAATTATGTTTATTGATAAAGTGTGTGTTATAAGAACGTTGATGTTGAATATTTGAGATATTTTGAATGATTTGACCTTTTGGTCTTAATGGAGTTGTTCTGAACTCTAGTGTGAAAGAAATCCACAACGTGGTTGATTTTGATATATGGGAAGCATGATGGCTCCCGCTGTATATTTATATATTACTGAAATTTTTTTGTTATGGGCTGTCTTTGAATTGATCTGAGCTAAGTCCGGGAGAAATCTTTAGCACCGACTGGGAGGTATAAAGCGACCTTACTTTCCTAGAACTACGTACCCCCGTAGGAGTGAGCCTGAGGCTAATTTATATAGTGATTACTAGTTTGTGTGGATTTGATATTGATAGTCCTACTCCAATGACAAGGATGGCACGGCTCTCCCCAACGTGGGTTGTACATTGGACTCCATGTAGCTCACATGGTTTATGTCGGTTATAGGATCTCCCAGTGTGTGTGTGTTTTCTTGTGTCTATGGTGAATGGTGAAGTGATTTGAAAGTGGAATTGTGAAAGTTATTCTTTCAAAAGATTTAAATGATATTTGCATTATGAGAATTGATATTCTTGATGAACTGAAAGTGATTGACAAATTATATGATGACTCACATGTGTTATTGTACTTATCTCATCCTCTCATGATTATGATGATTTTCTTCGGGCTATGTTAGTCTTTCATACATCTTGCATATTTCTTATAAATATTTATGATGGTGATGTTTATACAACTGCATACACCCTCATATACTCGGTTTCTTTCTATGGTACTGACCCACATCTTTAGATGTGGCCGCATTTTCTCAAAATGTAGGTTCAGGTGCTCAGTTCCAGATTCGACAGTGATTCTTCGGGCACGCTATTCTAGATCCTCTATTGTGGTGAGTCCTCATATTCCGAGGACGTGATGTATGATGTTGGTTTCACAGAACTGTTTACACTTGATAACTGAGTATGAGTCAGTTGGGGCCTATCTCAATGGCTCGCTGGTTTTATTGATTTTCTTAGAGGCTTGTCAGACTAGTGTAGATGTTGGGAGTTGACTAATAAGTCGTATTTTGTTATCTTTCTGAAATTCTTTTATTCTTGGATGATGATTACTCTATTGATATTTGAGGGTTATTTATGGAAACCTCGTTGATTTGTGTTGAACTGAATGAAAATGGGTCAAAGGGTTAGCTTAGGGCTACTCGTAGCCTCAAGCACCATGTGACGCTCCGAGACCCATTTTCTGGGGAGTTACAGTAGGGTGTGAGTCTTACAATGTTAAGTCGTAAGTTCAGCATTTTAGTCCTCCCAAGTTTCTATCTAAGGAGCGATTAGAGGGTTAAGAGTCGTCTAAAGATGATACTAGTCGTATGTGGAACTCATACATTGACTAGTATGTATTCCCTTGAGTCTACTAAGCTTACGAGTTGAGGATCTAGGTCGTACCATACCATACGAGTCGTATGATAGACCATTAAAGAATAACGATCTTTTTCTGTAAAGTTAACTAGGGGCTTTTTGTTTTCTTCCTCTATTATAACTTCCCAACCACGACCTATGACTCTTTAGGATGCATTATTTTCCTGCCCATTCTAATCAAAGAACCATACTTACAATCTCACATCTTTAAGAAACATCAAGATTATGGTTTCTCTCACAAGTTCATCCTTCAAGGCCTAAGATTTAAGCTTTCTTCATAAGTGAAGAAGCTTCAGGTATGTGGGGTTTATAAACAAGGCTATTTTTCATCCTTGTGAGCAAAGTGCATGGTTTTAAAGTTGAATTTACTTATTTTGAATTAGGATTCATACCTAGATAGCCATATTCTTAAATTATGATATTACCATGAGATTGATAGCTTGAAGTGAATCAAGATTTACATATATTCATGTTTTGACTTATAAGATTAATATTGTCATTGGGATTTCATTAAATTGACAGAGATATTGTTGAATGATTTCAATATGATTATTTAGCATGATGTTTTGTGATGAATTTCTATTAATTTGAGCATGAATTCTAAGTTCTAAGCACAAGTATTGAGTTTACAAGAGGATTATGCTCTTAAGCTCCAATGATAAGTTTAAGGCAAAATAGTTCAGTGGACCCTTGTATTATGTCTATTTTATAATGTCGATACTTTTACTTACATGTTTGTCATCTAGACCCTTGAACCCATTAAAAAGTAATATTTTAAACCTTTTCACCATTGACCGGACCTATGTGGCATTAAAATGGTTGTATAGGACAAAGTGTGTGGAGGCATGCGCCAAGGGTACAGGTGGGGGTCAATATTTGGTAAAATTTATATTAACAAAATTTTAAAAATAAAAAAATACTAAAAAAAATACCCCAACTACACTTTTTAAAGTTAAATATATTTTTAAAGATTAAAAATAATAATTTTAAAAAAATAAATAAAAAAAGCCCCTCCCCAACCTCTTCCCCCTGTCCAGCCAACCCTCAACCCACCCCTTACCCCCATCTAGCCCTCATATCCCTACCTTTTTCTCCCATTCATCTACCCCTACCCCAACCATTACCCTTTCCAAACCCCCTCACCCCATCCAGCTACCCTTGCCCCTCCACCAGCCTCTCCCTCGATAGTAACAACAATGAACTCCATTAACAAGCTTGATAAAACATGAAAAACAAAAAATAGATTATGGAAATTTGTGAAACTAATTCAAACTCCTGATTGGGGTTTATTGGATTTGTATTTGTTAACCTGTAATTGAAAATTGAAGTCAAATAGAAAATATTTAAGCTATTTGGAATGAATTTTATGCTTAATTTGTAAGTAAGTGTAAAAATGAAGGTTGTTAGAGGTTATAAATATAGGTTGTTAACATAGAGGTTTATAAAGAACAGAAGAAGAAGGAGAGAGAGTAGAAATAGAAAAAGAAAAAGAAAGAGAGAGAGAGAAAGGGAGAACAGGGATTGATTTCTTTATTTATTTATTTTAATATTTAATATTTTTTATATATAAAAATAATGTGGAAGATGACATGGTAGCTGATGTGGGGCGGGTGTGTTATACTTACAGAAAAAAGTCTTTAAAATATTACTTTTTAGCAGGTTCAAGGGACCAGATGACAAACATGAAAGTAGGAGTATCCACATTACAAAACAAACACAGTACAAGGGTCCATCAAGCCATTTTTCCTATGTTTTATGACATGATTTAAAGTAAAGATTGATTTTTAATCCCAAGATAAGATATGAAATCCACAATTGTTCATCCTGATTATGCTTTAAAGAATGAGAAGCATAAATGGTTTTCAGTTTATAAGCCTTTATGCGATTTTAAGGTGGATTTCTTAAAGTGTAAGCATATGAGTATTCTGGGAATAGTATTTAGCACTGAGAAGGGAATGTAGATGAGCAAATCTGAAATTCCTAGAAACTATGAGCCACCATAGTTTAAGATATTTTAACAATATGGATGAAGTACAGTGATCACTTAAGATTAAGGTACTATTCAAATTACAAGGGTAGAACAGCTCTCCCCAATGTGGGTAAGACATTGGACTCAATGATAGATCACATGATTTATATCGGATAGAAAAAACTCCCAAAATAAAGAATAAAAAACAATGCTTTTAGAAATTAAGTGTTATAGCTCACAAAGTTTAATCTTCTGCGTCATTACTCATGTTTATGATCTTACATTCTTTTATTTTATTCCAGGTGAGTAATTTACATTTAGCATGCATTATTGAAATTTTATATGAATATTTAGTTATTGTATTACTTATTCATTCACCCACATATAATCAGTACATTTCAGAAGTACTGACCCATATATATGTCTTTGTGCTACATTTTCTAATAATGTAGGTATCAGTTATAGCCCACACATCATAATTAGACTATTTGCAGCTTCCAGCTAGTACGAGATGAGTTCTTTTGATTTGAGGACTTGAGTCATACTATCGTTCTAGTATAATTTTTTATTTAATCGTATTGATTAGGGATAGCTGAGGGTCATGTCCCATCTACCTATATTAAATATTAGTAGAGTCTTCATCGAAGTTCATTCAGAGTTGATGTACTTATTTTAAGTTTTATTTTGTATAACCAAAGTGTATACGTATTTAACAGATTTGTATTGAACATATTCAGCAAATACACCTCTTCTTCTTATTTCTTTAACATTTATGTAATATATTTAGTTGCTCATAAGTTATCCAAGTATAATGGGTTAGCTTAGGATCACTTTTGGTTTCAAGCATCATGTGACATCCAGGTATAGTCATAGAGCATTACAAATTTAGTATCACAACATAAGGTTAAAGTGCCCTAGGGTGTCTATAAAGTTGTGTCCAGTCGAGTCTTATGGAATGGTACAAAGATGTCTGTACTTTTCTTTGAGAGGCTACATAGAATTTAGGAAATGTTTCCATTATTTCATATCCAAGACCATGTTGTAGATAAGTTCTAAAAGAAACTTGTATAGATTCTCATCATGCTCCATTCATGAAAACTCTACCTTAGTTTTTAGGTAACAAAAATAGTCAAGCTTAAATTCCTATGGATAGTGTTTTCTTAAATAGTCCCGACAGACATCTATTGGATTTCCTATGGACTCGAAAGTATCCTAATAGTACCATTATGTTCAAAAGTATGAAAGATTTCATTCATGATTATGAAAAATCATACATTGAGCCAAAGTCAGATGCGCCCTCAGATCCCTTCTCGGAATCCTATGACATCATATGACCCAGAGTTAGAAACATAAAGTCAGATGCGCCCTCAGATCCCTTCTCAGAATCCTATGACATCATATGTCCCAGAGTTAGAAACATAAACCTAGAAGTTTAACAGAAGTAAAGAAGGGATAATATTTATCTGGATTTAGAGAATTATGTATCAATGGGGCTAGTTGTGTGAAAGGTGAACTCGTAGGCTTGAAATAGTGTATGCAAGAATTTAAGTTTACCAATTCAAAATTATATATGATGATTTTGGTATGATCTAGAGGTGTACCGAAGGTGCTATGGGATTTTATTATTTCTAAGTTCTTAATGTGTGTGTGTTTAGATAGCACCCTTGAGTTTCTAAGTGTGAATGAGGCTAGTAGTATAGTATATGATGTTCTTACTAGTTAAGTTATGGGTTATTGATGTTAAATTTTCAATTTCATAGTAATTCTCATGGTTTAAAAAAATATAAGTTTAGAGATATAATATTAGTATACTATGAAGGAAGAGAGGCATATTATGTGTTTAATTAGACAAGTATGTTATCGAGAAGGGTATAAGTATATGATAATAATTGTTGAAGCTAAAGAAATTTAAGGATAGTAGATATGAAGGGAGTGTTCAAGGATGAAGTTAGTATCGTTCATTAGAAGTCCTGGAATATCCATTTTAAGTGTTAGAACAAAAGTTTGAATCTTGGATGATTTAGCTAATAAAAAGAAGACTTGAAATTATAGATGGTGTGAACTCAGGGATTGGTCATACTTATGAAGATTCTAAGTTGGTTTGTGTTTAAGTTATTATATGATGACTATTGGTGCTATATAAAGATAAGATTTGTATCTCAGATGTAAGTATTAGCAGTGGGTTTTAAACTTTCAGGTATAGTCTTTCAAGTTTTGTTTCTTATTTATGTGTATTGTTATATCTTGGAATCTAGAGTAAAGTAGTTGCAGTTAAATTTAGAGTTGATTAAAGGGTTCCACAGACTTAGAATTATGGCTTAAAGCTAAGGGAGAGATGATAGAACAAGAAACAAAGTCAAGATCTTATATTCTAGTAGTGATACCAGTGTATTGTAGAACATTAATAAGGGATGAAAATAGCCAACTGGGAAGTTTTTTACTTCATTCATCATGACATCTACCCAAGCTTTACAAGTTAGATCTATGATTATAGCTCACATTTATGCACTTATATATAATCATATATGCTTCTAGTTCCTAGTATGAGGAGTTCTAGTTCACTCAGCAGTACGAATCATATTTCATGAAATAATGAGCTCCAAACTCAGGTCATGTAGCTCATGACTCATGTACTCATGCTTTATAGTATACTCAGTTCCCATGATTCATGGTGCACTCTTAATGACAAGAGAAATTAACATTATGACATTTATGTCTTCAGTTAAGTGTCAAAGTTATGCATAATATTCTTTTATTCTTCAAATCCTCATATTTTAACCTTTCAGTAAGCTCTCCTTATGTAACGATAGTGGTGATGAAAATTTATGAGCAATTGTTTAGATAGGAGAGAGTAAATGTTTCTTACTGGGGAAAGATTGTTGTATGCTTGTTTTATCTAAGGTTATTAGTATGAAGTAAGATTGAGGCGAAGCTTTTGGTATATGTCATGGTTAGTTGAAAAATTTCATGCTTCTTCTTGGGGATAGTGCATGGAAGTTATTTTTGATAGAAGTATTAAAGAATATGGAAAAGATGCCTTGGTGGGTTATTTGCCTTGAAGTTCATGTGTGGTTATAATGATAGGCTTGAATTTCATGTTGGTCTATAAGTTGAGGGGTGCATTTTGCGCTAGTGATCCTATTAAGAAGTTAAATTTAGTTCTTGAAGTGTTAGGAAGAATTATTCTTAAGATGAGAGTTATGAATACACATGGGGTATTGAATTGATGGTTCAAACTAGTGTTGTGGAGTTATGTGTAGTAACTGGTGATTTTGAGTAAGGCTTGAACATGGTAAGAGGTTGAGGGAGTATTTTAGGAGTGTGGCTAAGCTTGAAGTTAGAAGTTGCATTGCCTAAGGCTTAGTAATTCTACCCTATCTTATGTTTCATTAGCCTATATTCCCTATTATTGGGTTGTATCCAAGTTGAGATTCCTTATTCAGATTTCTTATTCATATCATACCAAAAAATTCCATGCTCCCTAATTTTACTAGAACATCTTATCAAAAGTGCTAAAGAAATACTCTAGTTGAGTATAAATTGTCAGTATGATTTAGTCCGTTTATCAAGCAACTTAGTTTACACTCAAACAAGTAAGCTCCTATAGTATTCCATCTTTTCATCTAGTCTTACTATCCTAAGTTTCATGAATTTGTCTAGTCCATGTGGTAATTCATTCACATTCGTGCAAATTGCGAATTTAGTTCAGTCCATGTATTATGGCTATGATTCAGATATTTAGTCATGATTTAGTTCATAAGTGTGCAACGAATGATCTCAATTTTCCAAGTATTCATGCTCAGATAGTGTAATACCCCATGTATGACCTCACTTTCATCATCTCATGATTTTTAATTACATAATGTACTTGGCGATACCATGAGCCCTTTTTCTTTTGATTTCTATACATGTTTTGTTGAGGGACAGTTCTAAATAAGGATTATGTACTTTATTACATCCATAGTAAATTTTGGAATTCCATTGCATCAGTAATCACTTTGTAGTTTGATATGTAAGATCATATCATGAGCATTTCAAGTGAGTTCTGAACTCTTAGCATGAATCAACTCTTTATAGTCAATAGAGTCATGTCATCTCAGAAATCAGTTTCACTATGGATGTTTTAATGTATAATCTCAGTTGTATCTTTCATTAACAGACATGATGGCAAAATATCCTCATCTCTTTTTATCCAGTATCATGCCTGCCTAAGGTAAATTATTATTTTAAACGAATTCTTTTTACTTAAGATTGTAGTACACCAATATCGTATGTCATGTTATGAGATAATAAAATACTTGTCATAGTGGAAAAGCTTGCATGTAATTTCAATTTAGCAGTGTTGATTTTTGTTCAAATCCCAATACTAGATCAATCATATTCGAAGATGAATGTTTCCAAGGGGTAGACTAATATAATACCCATGTTTGGAAGTTTCTATCCATCACATGACTTCTCTCTTGAGTCGTATCTACACCATATGAGTGGTAAGTAATAGTCATATGTATGATATTATGGTAGGGTATAAGACCCCACAAAGTTTCCTCTTAGTTTGAACCTTGGATGCGTGTTGAATGAATTGTAATTCCGACTCTAAGAAATTAAGAAATGACTCCCTAGTTGATTAGTGTTTCAACCTTGTGGAATTTTCATAAAAAAGACTTCCTATGGTGTGGGAAATTGATTTATCTTTATAACGATACCAATTTCGTCAAAATCCGATATAGGGGTGAGAAGTTATGGACATTTTCCTAAGCGTTATCAGAATTGCCTAGGTTTGATGGTCGATCCAACAGACCATCAAGTCTTCAATGGACCATCGACCGTCCTGTCAAACCAACGTAGTTACTATTTTTTCTAACCATCGTACGATGGCCAAAATGGTGAACCGGCAAAAATTTGACGAACCAACGCGGTGACCGTTAAGCGAAGGCAGTATGGCCTCATCCTGGCCCTCATGCGACGGATGATCTGGCATACCACCAAATTTGATAGTCCATCATTTCGACCATCGTATCAAGGTAGTGTGTTCCGTTTTTTTCCCTCGAGCGATGAACGATATGGCAGACCATCAAACTTTCGACGGACCGTCATTTCAACCGTCGTAGACCCCGATTAACAATTTTTAACTCATTTTTAAAAAGGGTATTTCGGTCCTTTATACTCCTTTAAATCCTTATATATATATTCTTGATGAACCAGCTAGCCTCATTTCCACATCTCTAACACTTAAGGGCTAGGGTTTTCTCCTCCAAATCATATCAAAGCAAGAATTCTTCCCCAAGAAATCCAAGAACTCACCAAAGATTGTGCTAGTGAGTTGAAAATTGAATCTCCCAAGTTCAAAGACTTCAATAACCCTCTCCCAAGAGTAAGAAGAGGGAGGTTAAAGAAAACTTACTCATCTAATCTCCTAATCTAAGGTATGTGGGGTTTTGAACAAGGGTAACCCTTTCACCCTTGTGCCCAAAAGGCTTATTTACATTATGATTTTCCTGAAATCTATGAGGTTATACATGAATTTGAATTGGGGGTTTCACCTATTATTATTGAATGCATTATCTTGATATTCCCTATGAATTATGAGTCAAATGGCACGATTTTTTCATGTTTCCGTGAGAAATTACAGCTGGGTATAAATCCCAAGATTTTACTCCATGAGAAGTTAATATTTACAATGTTTGAGATATTGAAGCATATGACTAAATTAAGACTTTGATATAAATTGCTGAAATTCCTAGATTTCCATATGATTTATGAATCTATATTCTATATATTATGCTTTTGATGAGATTTAACTTGATGTTGAACTATAGGTTAGTAAGCCCTATTTGAGACTTGTGAATTTATGAACTCTTGTGTTTTAAGCACCCAAGATTTGAGTATTTTGAGATGATTGAGAAATCAATTGACCTAAGGGTCCTTGAGCTTTGAAATCCACTTCACTATATAAGATTATCTCGTGGTGAACCATGAGATTATTCTAAAAGTGGATTTTTTATGAGATGAGCGCAGATAATCTAAGGGAGTAGTATTTAGCACCGAGCGTGTAATTTACTACAGTTTCGTACCCCAAAACTACGTGCCACCGTAGGTTGGACCTGAGGTCGAGTTTATGATGATTAAGAGTAAGCCCGAGGTCGAGTTTTGTTTAGTAATCACTAGACCTAGGTTATACTCCCTGGCAAGAGTATGTCGCTCCTCCCCAACGTGGGGTATCTTTATTAGGAGGACAAAATGTTGGACTCCATGTAGCTCGCATGGTTTATATCTGTTACGAGAACCTCCCTTACCCTTTTAAACTTGAAATCAGCTACTTTTTTGCAAACCAAGGTGTTTTTTTCCTTCCTATGAACCATTTTCAGTAAACTAGAGTATTTTACCTTGAGATAGATGATTTCTCCTAAATCTTCAAATGAGATATTTTCCTAACTTGCATGATATGCCTCTATGTATGTTCTAAAGTATCATAAGGTCGTATTTCTAGTATTTAAGTTTGAAGAGATATAAAATCTTGAACATTAAAAGTTGTTTTACCCACCATCCCATATGTATGAGTTGATGGTACTGTCTAAAGCCCTTTTTCCTTGAGTATTGAGAATAAGAGAAAATTTCTGGTTTTGAGTTTGAAGAACGATGACTTACAAGATTTGTGTAATATGCCTTATCTTATATGATTTATGAACTATATATTTCATACTTATTCAAGCCATGTGATTCATCTCATATAGCATACATGATATGAATGAAGAAAATTGATACTGTTTTATATACATGCATTCACCCCGCATACTCTGTACATTCCCAAGTACTAATCTAGATATATGTCTATGTGCTACATTGTCTCATAATGTAGGTTCAGGTGCTTAGTCCTAGCCTCTCCTATGATCTCCAAGTACCTCGCATACCTTTCCTACAGTGGTGAGTCCTCTTGTTTTGAGGACCGATCTTCATATATTCTGGGGATTGAAAGACTATGTTGTTACCTGAAGTTTGTCCCAAGTCAGTTGGGGAACTATCCCATCGGCTCTCTAGATTATGGATTTGTAGAGGCTTTGTCAGACTATTTGGTAGATTGTGGTTTTGTTGGGATTTCTCTGTCATGACCATTTGGACCGAGTACCCTTTCTTTCCTTTATTCGCTTCTATGAACATAGATATGCTACTGTTTGAATTCAAATTTTTACCTAGAATTAAGGGTTATCAGCAAGATCCGGCTCTTTAGGTTAGCTTAGGGCTACTTATAGCCTTAGTCACAATATGACGCCTCAGGAGGTGATTTCGGGTTGTTACATAGGATCAACTTTCTGCTGTGGATAAAACTTTACCCCTTACAGTCGTAAAGAAAGGGATGAGTGGTACGATGTTAACTCATAAGTTCATCAGTGTTGTCCTCCCATGTTTCTATCCAAGGTACGATTAGAGAGTTAAGAGTCACATAAAGATTATACTAGTCGTATGTGGAACTCGTAGTGACCAGTATGTATCCCTTTAAGTCTGCTAAGCTTAGGAGTTTCATAGCTAGGTCGTACCAGACTATGCGAGTCATATGGTAGACTAGTAAAGACTGGTGAGCTTTTACTGTAAAGTTTAACTAAGGGATTTTTAGCATTTTCCTATCTTATAACTTCCCATCAACGACCTATAACTCTCAAATAGGTATTATTTTCATACCTATTCCAATAAAATAACCACACATACAACCTTTTATCTTCTAGAAACATCAAAATTAGGGTTTCTCCCACAAGTTCATCCTTCAAGTCCTAAGATTCAAGCTTTCTTCACAAGTCAAGAAACTTCTAGTATGTGGGGTTTATGAATAAGGCTATTTTTTCATCCTTATGCCCAAAGTGCATGGTTTTAAAATTGAATTTACTTATTTTAAAATAGGGTTCATTCCCAGATAGCCTTTTTCTTGAATTATGATATTAACATGAGATTGAAAGCTTGAAGTTCATCAAGATTTACATATATTCATGTTTTGACTTATAAGATTCATATTGTGATTTGAATTTTAATTTATTGAAAGGAAATATTGTTGAAAGATTTAAAGATTAATATGTAGCACGATGTTTTGTTAGGAATTTCTATGAATTTAAGTATGAATTCTAAGTTCTAAGTACAAGTTTTGAGTCTACAAGAAGATTATGCTTTTAAGCTCCATTGATAAGTTTTATGACATTCTTTTAAGCAAAGATTGATCTTTTGATCCTAATATAAGATATGAAATCCATAATTTTCATCCTAGTTATGATTTAAAGAAAGAGAAGCATAAGTATTTTTCAGTCTATAAACCCTTATGCTATTTTAAAGTGGACTTTTTAAAGTATGAGCATATAAGTACTATGGGATTAGTATTTAGCATCGGAAAGGGAATGTGGATGAGTGTATGCTAAATTCCTATAAAATACAAGCCATTGCTAGTTATGTTTTTCTCTAATATGGATGAAGTATAATGATCACTTAAGATTAAGGTTCTATTCTGATGGCAAGGGTAGAACAACTCTCCCCTACATGGGTAATACATTGGACTCAATGATATCACACTTAGTTTATATCGGTTAAAAGAAACTCCCAAGAGAAAAAATAAAAAGTAAATCATTTAGAAAATAAGTGTTATTGCTCACAAAGTTTATTCTTATGCATCATTACTCATGTTTTTGATCTTGCAGTCTTATGTTTTATTCAAGTTCAAGGTGAGTCATTTACACTTAGCATGAATTATTGAAAGCTTAGATAAATATTCAATTATTATTTTACTTATTCATTCACCCTACATAATTAGTCCATTCAAGAAGTACTGACGAACATATATGTCTTTGTTCTATATTGTCTCATAATGTACTACCAGTTGTAGCCCACACATCATAATTAGACAGTTCGTTGCTTCTAGCCAATATGTGATGAGTTCTTTTGATTCTAGGACTTGAATCAAACTATACTTCTAGTTGAATATATTTATTCAGTCATATTGATTAGGGATAGCTGGGGGCCATGTACCAGTTACCTGTAGTCAATATTAGTAAAGGCTTCATAGACGGTCATTCAGAGTTGATGTACTTATTATCAGTTTTGTTTTGTATAACCAAAAAAAACTGAAAGAGAATTATATTGATGTTCCTATGTATACATCTATTAGTTCGATTCCGGCTAGCCCTATGCTTGGCAACTAAATACCTGGCAAAGTCGAAGGATGATTATAAAGATAATGGTTATGACGATGATGATTATGATAATGTTGGTTTGATAATAACTTGTGATGTGGGCACATACTGATGACTATACCTTATGATGTGTTGTATGTTGATTGAATCTTCTGAGCTCGGGGCGATGGGGGTACGTTATAGGCTCGGCTAGGTATTTTGTTTTCTAGATTAGCCGTTTACATGCGTCGTTATTGATATTATTATTATTATTATTATTATTATCATTATTATGATCATTGTTATTGCTAGTTTATAAGAGATTGGTTATTCATTAGGTATCGAGATTCGATGTAACACCCTGTATTTTCAATCTAAAAGAGCACTCATTCCTATGTGTATTAACTTCAAACCAACAATCTCTATGTAAATATAAGTGTCGTGATCATTAGCCCATTTTAAAGAGTGCTACCGAGGTGAAAATTGTTCCTAGGAAACACTTAGAGCAAAGTTAAGTTAAGAGCTTCTGATTCCACTATAGTTTCATATTCGATCATTCAAATGTCAACTTTTAACGTGTATAACTTCTAGAATATGAGTTATTTTGGAGGTCATGACCCACCAAATTATCGATAACTGAGTCCTCTTTCTAATGCAACTATTTTGGCCTTAATACGATATATACACAAAAAGTTATGAGCATTTTCCTGAGGAACCAGTAAGGGTCCGCGATTTAAGCGTGGCACAGAACTAATGCTCTTTTTTTTGCAGCATGCCATGGAATTTACACTCTGCATTTTGCTGAATTTCACGGACCTTATTCTCCACGATAAGCCTTATTGAATGAACCTTTTTCAAGAATATTAAAACTCGTGGTTCCTTTTATTTTTAAGGTTTTGCGACTCATTTACACTGTAAATCATCCAAAACTATCCTTGTCTAGTATAAACAAGATTTTAACATCCCATAACTAAAAATACATCAATTCACGATCTCTTTTTCTTCCTAAGTTCTCACTAACAATAGCTAGGGGTTTTATTTAGGGAATTCACTCTCCAAAAGTCCTAATTCCAAGTTTCTTCAAGAACTCAAGCTATTAAGGTATGTGGGGTCTTTATCTATGGGTTCTTTCCACCCATTAAGTCCCAAGAATCCCTTTTTTTCAAGTATGAACTTTTTCTCTCCTTTTCATGAAATTTAAATGTTAAGTATGAATTTACTCTATCTTCCCTTACTATTTTTTATTTCAAGCCATGCCCATATGTTTCCCCATATGGATTATGCTATTACATGCTTTGAATTTAAATCACACATATCATCTTTAGCTGACACCATGTTAATTTACCAATTCAGGAATTAAACCATGTGAACATATTGTCCTCCCAAGTTTATCATATTCACATATTCAAATTCATGGATTTCGTGTTTTAATTATGCTTTTTCCTTATAGTGTTTTAAATAATCTTATTGTATTTAAAGTATTATTTAGTGCTAGAGACTTATGAATGACTGATGCCTATATGAGTTTTTACATGTTTCTATTTCAAGTAACAAGTTAGTTAGATCATGATTTTATTGTCATATTCAGATTACCATGTTTATGCTTAGCACTTATAAGTGTAGTACAATATCTTGTTACACAAATAATAATACTAGGGTCCTTCAGTTGGGAGTAACAGTTAGCACCGAGTGAATGTAGGGATGATGACTCCCTAATTATTTAGGCATGAGTCGTTAGTAGCAGTCACTAAGATCTTGCGCTACGGTACCACCATAGATTATGAAGGGTCCTTCTTCAGTAGAGGTATGACACCATCATCCTCTGTAACATCAGCCTTATGGATCCACACTATCAGTCATGTTTTGGTACCACTGGCAAGGTACCAGCACTCTTCTAAATAGGGTTATAGGTTGGACCCTGATTAGCTCAGATTGTGGCATGTCGATTGTAGTTAACTCCCACAGTCTCAGTTTAGTATTAAGACCATATTATCTCACATTTGCTTGACCAAGTGTTCAGTTTACTAGTTATTCAATTTTACAAATTATTTCATTATATGCTTTACTTGGTATTGTATTCATTTTACATGGTCAAGCTTTCATGCTCAGTATTTATGCATGATCCTTAGTACAGTTTTGCAACCTATTCAGTAGTATAGTTTTTCATCCTATTCAGCTTTAACATGAGATTAACATAGAGCATTCATTTTTCTACCACTTCCTATCTTACAGAAATATTTTAAGATTATGATTTAGAAATTTCACTATATCTTACAACATTTATGTACAACTATGATTTAAAGGCATATTTCAGCAAATAGCTTATGTCCTTAGTTTTAAAGAATACATTAAGTATTTCCATGATTTAGTGAATATCCCATATACTTAGTACATTCAAAAGTAATGACCATATATACGCATTTGTGGCTATATTCCTTCATAATGTAGGTAACAGATGTAGTCCACACTCCAGGGTCTAACAATTATCAATATTCAGCCAACAGGTATTTAGTTCTCTTATTTCGAGACCTAGTCAGTTGCAGTTCCTATATTTTATTTCTATTATAATAATGTATTGATTAGGGTTAGTTGGGGTTTGTGTCTCGACTCTTTATAGTTATTATAATAGCAGCTTCAAAGATAGTTATTCAAAGTCAGTATTTGTAATTTATGTTTCTCTTTCTCTTAGTTTTCATGGTTGTAAACTTTTATCAGTTATATATTAAAAAAGCTTATCTAATGTTTATAATTCTCCCGCTTAGTTATTTAGCTTTAATAAACATATTATATCAGTTGCTCAAGTATCCTTCTAGTACATTGGTTAGCTTAGGATCACTTGTGGTTCTAAGCACCATGTTATCATGAAATTTTTTTTATCAGAGTACAATGTTCAAGTGTCATAAAGTGTTTATGAAAATTTGTCAATTAGAGTCTCTTTGAATGGTATGGAGACATTTGTACTTTTCTTTGAGAGGCTAGATGATATTTAAGAAATATTTCCCTTCTATCATATCTTAGATCATGCTGTAAAGATGTTCTCTAACAAATTTATAAAGATTCTTATCTTTCTCCATACATTCTAACTTTGCCTTATTTTTTAGGTAAGAAATAGCCAAGCTTATATTCCTACTGATAAATTTTTCTCAGGAAATCTTAAGAGAAAGTTATGGGATTGTATGAAGGTTCAAAAGGATCCCATTAGTTCCTTTATGTTCAAAAGTTTGAAGTATTACATTTATGTTTATGAAAATTTTGCATTGAGCCAAAGTTAGCACCTTTATAGCCAGTATAGTAGAGGCTTCATAGATGGTCAGCCAGAGTTAGTATTTGTAATTTAAGTTTCTCTTTCTCTCAAATTTTAGTGTTGTAAACTTTGATAAGTTATGTATTGAAATAGTTTATCTCATGTTGATTATTCTTCTACTCAATTATTTAGCTTTTATAAAAATATTTAACCAGTTGCTCAAGTATCATGCCACTACACAGGTTAGCTTGGGATCACTTATGGTTCTAAGCACAGTGTTACGACTAAGGGGTACTCTCGGGTCGTGACATTTGAGGTATAATTTTTGCTCTTTTATCTATCTATTTCATTATTATGCATGATTAAGTAATGATTATACATATAGATTATAAACCCTGAATATCCTAGCAATAGCTCCTACTATGATTGTGAGATCTTAAAATACTAGTCTGATGATGTAGTATGGATGGTATAGGATAGGTCATCCTTGATATTTTCTTAGCCTTATCATGCTAGTTTAGTGCCTATGAGTAGAGTAGTTGTTGTTACTATCTCAGTAGATTTATTATGTGATTTATAGGCATTTGGGTATAGTTTTTATTTTGCTTATATGTTATATTTATCTACATTATCCCTGGAGCTCAGTTGGCAGTTGCCTACTGAGTATCATGTGTTTAGTACTCATATTAGTCTTTTGCATTATATAGATTATAGTATAGGTTATCAGCATTGATTTGTGCATCGTGCAGATCAAACATGGTTTAGAGTTTTAGAGTAAGCTCTCGATGTTCAAAGTATTACTTACCTTCATCTTATGTACTAGACTGCTCTCTATGTTGTATTTTGAGATAAGTTGTGTCACTGTAATTCCATTTGTATTTTATTTATGTCCTCTAATTTTAATTGAAGCTCTTGTAATGACACCACCTGGTTTTTGTACTTTATTATGTATTTGATCTTTTCTTACATACATTCAACTTCTTTTCTTTATCTATTTGGGTAGTCCGTTAGTAGCTATTTCGGACTATGGGTATGACTTGCCTGCTGGTGGGTTATTTTAGGTGCCATCATGATGTGAGAAATTGGGTCCTGACAAATTAGTATTGGATCCTAGGTTCACTAGTTTATTAGTACAAGAGCTAAGTGTTTATAATAGTCATGTGAATCATTGTGGAGACATCTGTAACCTATTTTTTGGAGGATATAAGGACATTCTTAGTAAATTCATTTTATTACTCCGTTTTATGTGTCCGCACTGGTATGAACCTCAAGAACATTCTTTAACTCTATTCTTTCTTACATAAAAGATGTAAGATGGTTGATAGATGCAGATGAGACTTTGACACATTTTTTAGAGCATCAACGCAATATTAAAATAGATATTCAACGATGGATATCAAAAATCTTCAGCATCATCTAAAGAATTTGGGGACAACTCAGCTTCAGTTAATCTCGTGAAAACTTAATCCCTTCGAGGTTCAACATTAGGGATCCTGAGTTACATTGCATATCTCTCACAGTCATGGTTGATATTTAAGTCATTAAGCATCGGGGTTCTTCAGATTTATGTTGTATTTATTGCTGATCATCAGGATTCTTTACTAGTTTTTGAGTACAAGAGTGGGTTTCTAAATTGGGCCAGACATATTCTTATGCTATATTCCTCTAAGAAGGACATAGTGCATGGATTTATAAGGAATTATTATTGCCACTTCATTTGGTGTCAGAGCATATGATAGCAGCTTGGTCTTCCTTCTCTTAGGTTGTTAATTACATAAGGGCCAAAGAGATAGAAAGCATTGAGACTTATGTCGGTGGCGGCAAGAGGTCATGCCATTAGTATAGTTCTATTGGTATTTTATTTAGTAGTGAGGATCTTTAAGTAGAGGTTAGCTTTACTTGTTGCTTATCGAATCTATGTAGGTAGTATTTTAGATTATGATTGTTCCTTAGATTATTCATAACTATCTAGTCGAGCAGAGTTCTTATCAGTCCTTTTGGAGTTTATAGTATGGTTCTTCAGGCCATGGAAGCCATTCTAGATTATGAGGGGTAGTATCTCAGAGTATTCCAAGAGCTTTTCTTGTTTGTAGAGAGACGGGATATTGGTTTAGAGAGTACCCTAGATATAAGTTGGTTGTTTAGATAGAGTTAGCACGTATCCCCACTAGCCCAAAGTTCTTGAGATAGGCTCATATTTTGAGAATAATGGACATGGTAGTAGAGAGTGCTCTTAGCGATAGTTGGCTTGCCATTTGGTTTTAAATCATATTTCTCTCCATGGTTAGAACTTTATGATTTTTTATAAGTATAGATAGATGGGTTACTGTTCTACAAAGTGTCCTCGACATGGGATTTCTAGTCTTTTGGCTCATTTAGATTAGCCTCATGATGTTGTTGCACCGTCACATAGAGATAGTACGCTTGGCACCTGAGTTAATGATTCAGTGGGTTAGGTTGTGTTTGGATCCGTTTAGATTTATTCTTCCCTAGATACGTCAAAGATCTGATTCTGAATATCACCATGATAAGTGTATTTTTATTTCCCCACATATACATTCTTTCATTTATTTCTATTGGGGTCTTTGTACATATTAATGATAATGCCTTGTTGAGTTCATATTGGTTATTGTGTTCCTAGTTATTTGATTTATGATTATATGATTACCCCCATGGTTTATTTCTTTTAGTATTAGAGAAAGTTGAGTCGTATTGATATTTTCTCCCTATGGATGTAACATTTGAGTTCGAGTCCCATTTATCTTTTTACATTGCCCTCATTATAGCCCTTGAGTGGTACTTGCTATTGATTTTTATTTTTATACCTCTTATTCATTATATTGATGTTGATATTGTTGTTGCTATTGCTATCATTTCTTGATGTTATTGATCCTTGCTGGGTAGTAATTTAGATGAGTGTTATCTAGTTAGAATTCCATTCTTTGTTATTCTTATTTGGTGGCTTGAGCAGTTATTTCCCAATTTGTCAATTTCACTTATATAGCGAGGCGACATTGATTGTTTTCTCCTTTTATTAGTTGTTTTAGTTTGATTATGGAGTTAATTGTTTTGTTGAAGGTAAGTTGACCTTTTGTGGTTTTGTTATGGTTCTAGAGTAGGAAATTTACCTATATTGCTCATTCTTGAGTTGGGATTCTTAGACTTATCTTCTGAGTTGGGAAGGCTTTCATGCATCGACTATCTCTCTATATATAGTCCATTATAAGATTGACTAGTTTTTGATCCATTCTTTGTTTTTGGCTATTTCATTGCCCGATAGTATTTTGATATTAATATCAAGAGTTCCTAGATTTATCTCTTATTTTTTGTCGAATTCATCTCCTTGTGATGGGTTTTCCTTATTATTGGTGTGGGATTGGATACTCTTTTACTATTGTGATGTTACCCTTGTCTAAAGTTGCGTTAGAGAGTTAGAGGCAAGTGCTCTTTCCTTTAATCACTCCATGATTTGGTGAATCGGATGTTCTTTATCTTGAGTTGCTTGGTTCATTTTTTGGTAGTGGTCATGACCTCACTACTAGAAATTACCCCTATTGCAACGAACTTTTGGTGATGGTTCCAAAAGTATTGCTATAGAGGGTCTATTGTAATGGTTCTAACCATTGAAAAAAAAAAAATATTTTAGTAGAAGCTATAACCGTTGCTATTGATATATAACTATTGCAATAGGATGTTTTATAGCAACGCTTGCATGAACTGTCGCCATAAAGCCACCTATGGCAATGCTTAATTGAGAAAAAAAAAGCTTTTGCAACGACTTTAATTTTTTTCCTCCCAAATTTTTCACAAAATGTGCCAAAATATATTTCCTTATTATCAATAATTAGTAATAATTAATTACCTTTTCCCTATCACAAATATTATTTCTATATATATATATATATATATGTATATATTACTTTTATTATTTTTACCTCTTTCCCTATCTACCTTGTCCTCCCCAAGACAAAAAAACAAGAAGAAAAAAATATCTTTAGCTATGTCTGACGAAGAATACCATTTTTAGTCCAAAGCTAATGCTGGTGCTTCAAAAACTTACCCTCAACAAGCTGGTACTATTTGCAAGAATTGTTATATAGTTATCAAAGGAAGACCTAGCATGGTTTTTTCTTTTTATCTTTTGATGACCTTTTTTTGTATTGAATCCGTTTTGTGAAGTTTAGATTTTGTGTTTACTGTGTGTTTTGGTTCATGGGGTTGTGTTGTTTTTTGTTTATTTGAATAAATCTTGCATAAAAATCAGATCTTGAACAATATTTATTTGTTGTTGGTGGGTAGTTGTAGTTGGAGATGAAAAGGTGTGTTCTTGCGGTCAATTAAGTAGGTCAAGAATGATGAGGTCTCCAGTTCAAATGCCCCTAGAGGAAACAGTATTAGTTATTTCTTTCTTAACCCCAATCAACTACCAAACAAACCTAATGACTCTTTTTACATCAATAGAAAGAAAGGGTGTTTCTCGCATTAGCTATAGTTTATACGAGTCAAAAGGTTGAACCTTTCTTTTTGAAGTCTTCTGAGGAAAAAAGGGTACTTTTAGTATCCCAATATCTTTATAGGAGATGTCTGACCAAATTTTTATGTATAAGATCGGTTTAATGACTAATTGCATTAGCCATAGTGTGAGCCCTGATGGCCTTTTTTTCATTTGATTTCAACCTCTATAAACTTCATTTATTGGTATCTTCTCCCTTCTTCCATCTCATTGTCTCTTTTTCTTTCATGTTAAAGTGGTTTTACAATCTTCTATTATCTTTTTTGTCTTTTGGGATCATTGTTGTTTACACTCGGATAGTTGTATGGCTACATGCACATACTACTTTAAGTTTAGAAATATTCCTGATAAAAATGTCCTAAGCTTCTCTTTATAAGCTTGATGTTCAGTTGTCTTTCTAACTTCATGTTTCTAACCAATAGAGAAAGAAGGAGGGGTTAAATCAACTAATGCAAAACTTTTCTCAATAATTGACTTTTGATGCATAGACGTCATTGATTTTGAATAAATTGCAGCATATTGAGTAGTTCTATGATCCTATACTTTCTCATTGTAAATAGGTATATTAAGTTTTTTGATCTACTCTTCCCTTCTGGTTCTTTAAGATGTATTTTAGTTTTGTCCATGAAGCAATTGTTCTTTATACGATGGTAATCTTGAACACGTTTTTTGTGATGTCTGCTCAATCAACTAATCTTCAATTCTTTGGTTACAATTTTTTTAGGTTTGGTGTTTTCACGTGTGTTGCCTTAGAAAAATTTGATAGGATTTACCGAAAAAAACCTCTCTGCTCGCTAAGGTGGAGATAATGGTACATACGACCCTCCACAGACCCCACTTGTGTGATTGCACAGGGTATGTTGTTGTAATTTATTCGTTATTGTTAAAATCAAGTAATATCCAATAGACTGTCTTAATGTCCTAAATGTAATACATATAGTGATCTCTGTGTAAATTCTAGTGTGTAAATTCTAGTACATTCGATTGATTTCAACTTGATATATCATTTTTTCCTTTTAGCAAGGACTTCACTACTTATGAGGATGTTTTCTTCAAGGAATTTGGTGATAGGGTTTTGTATTGGGACTACTGTGAATGAGGCCAATGTATTTATTTTGGGTGGTTATGTTATAGGATCAAAACCCCAGGGCATTGTTCCCCACCTTTTAGAATTGGACCTTGCTCTAGAAGTAAATTTTCAACCGAACCATACATAGTAGCTCATAATATGCTACTTACTCATTCATCTGTTGTCATATTGTACAAGGGAAAGTACAAGATATCATCATTGAGTTAATTTCCAAATATTTTTTTGAGTATTACTACGTTGACAAATGAAAAAGAAAAGGTACTAACTTCTATTGCAATACAGTTAACTCAACATGGTTTTGTGGGATTAGATATCATTGTATACTGTTTTATTCCTCATACAAACACGACTGCAGATGAAGCTGCAACTCTATGAGCTTATGATTTCTACCTCGGTTGGTAAGAGCACAACCTTATTACCGTATTAACATAAAAAATCCATAAATCTGAGATATCCTGCATTAAGGAACTATTAACTGTGTGGTTGTGCTTATTTCTTTAAAAATAGGACCCAAAGATGTACTGGAGGTTAGAACTATAGGGTGTCGATACTTGGCGGCCACACCATAAGAGTACACCAAGAGAAATTATGCAATCAATGAAGCTGAATACAACACGATGATTACCTTTCTTACAGCTCAGCGAAGGTACTAATTTGATTGAGTTATTATGGTTTAGGGAATCGATTTATCTCATTATTATTCCTGCCCCCCTTGTATGTATTTATGATTATAAATTAGGCATTACTTGTTGAGTGATGTTTATGATGACATGATGGTGATGGAGTAAAGTCAGGGAGAGGTAAATTTCATTCACTTCTTATTGGCACCATGAAAGGTGCTCTCCTGAAGGATGCTCTCTTTTTCTGCGATCAAATAAAAGCTATGGGCTTCATCCCTGATGTATGTTTCCTTTCCTATGCTTCCTAATCCTTTGCAGTTGTAATTACTCACTTTTAATATTTGTATACACTCATATCTTTATACTACTTAATCTATAGATAAGTTATACCCATCTTTGTTGTTTATCTACCAATATCACATGTTTCTATGAATAATTTCTTTATATCTACTTGTGGAAAATGCAAAAATTCTTAACAAGTAGTAAGGGTACGTAGCCTTACTCTTGTGTTATTCTGAAATTATCAACAAAAATAGGATTTATTAAAATAATTAATGTTCTTCTTCTTTGTAAGTAGCTCTTGGAAGAGATAAAGAAATTTGAATTCATTGAAGTGAAGCCTACTGGACAAACCTATATATGTCTCCTCAATGCATATGCAGCCGCTGGTCGAGTTGATAAAGTGTAAGAAAGTTGCTCAATGGTTGCAACTGTATCTATTGCTAATACATAGTTGGCCATGCCTATATGTGAAGGCATATGCTGATGTTTGTTTAATTAATTGCACGATTAGATCCATCATGCAGTGGATAGTCTAGAATGGAGCAAATTCCTAGTAAATAGCCAGACATAACACCATGATGTTATTATAGTTAATTTCACTGAAAAACATCTTTTTATTCAGTGAAATGATATTTGATTATTAATGAATGATTTTGGTGTGATGTTTATATATATGTATATATATTTTAATTTTATTTGAACTGTTAATGGTATTTGAAGTAGTTGGAATAGGTGACAAAAATCATTGCAATAGCTAATTATAATAGCTGCAATGGGTAGAAAAAAAAAGTTGCAAAAGACCTACAAAACCATTGCAATAGGTGTCAAAAAGAGTTCCAATAGGTAGTTAAAAATCATAGAAAAAGACCAATAAGCGCTGCAGTATATATCCAAAAATTGTTGCAATAGGGTTATGCAACACTTTTCCATCATTGCAATATAGTCTATTGCAACGGTTCTTAACTGTTGTTATAGGTTATACAAAGAGCAATAGGAGGTTAGAAAAACCATTGTAATAGGTCTATCTATTACAACGGTTGTCGTAACCATCACAATAACCGTTGCGATAGACCTATCCTAACTCTCACATACGTAATGCCTTCCTAACCGTTGCAGTTGATCTATGGCAATGGTTTTTATCTATCGTAATAATTTTTGAACCATTGCCATAGGGCAAATTCCTAGTAGTAATTAGTGTCGAGAGTGGTACTTTATTCCTTTATGATGTGATTTAAGTATTGATTGAGTTATGATTGTCCTACTTGGGTGGATTTAGGAAATCCCCATTTCAAAGTCGGTTGGGCCTAATAAGTCTTGGTCGAGTGTTTCTCCTCGACAATATGTGCCTATGACTATTATTTATCATGATAGAGTATTGGATTGGTTCCTTCCAGCTAAAGTTGTAAGTCTTCAAGTTTCTAGAATTTTTCCATTACTAGGTTGTGGCCATTATGAGTTCTTGAGTTTTTTTTGATAGTTCATTCCCTCTAACAGATATGAAATGGGTTATAATCATTTCTCTACCGGTGATTTATCCTTTAGCTTGATTTATGTTCCATGCCCTCTAGCTGGTATAGAGTTGGTTGTTTGCATTTTAAGTTGATGTTTATCCCTGTGGTGATTTTTTTCTTTATGTATATCTCAATTTTGGCTAAGTATGATCTAGCTTTGATATGTCTAATTTGGATAATAAATTCAATTTGAGTAGTTGGCATATATATAGACTTACTGTCTCATTTTTTGACTTGACGCCTTAGAATGACAATTTGGAAATCATGATAGATTGGGAGCCTGAATGTCTACCTTTCTTCTGGTTTGGTTTTGATATTTGAGATTGAGCGATTCAGTCTTTGTGCTGGAATTTCAGCTTAGTATTTCAGAGCATAAGTGCAGCTTTAATGTTAGAATTTGTCTCAATTTAGATTTCATTTATAGGCTAGTTGAGCATACTCCATGATTACTTATTCGGTCTTCTCAACTTTGGATGGATCATAGTTGATAAGTGTTTAGATGATAACCCATGCACTCGGTATTTGTTCTTGCAAGTTGGACCACAGGTCTTCAGTTTTCATTGGGAATTCGTGATGATATACATGGTGGGAGTAATATACTAGAGTTGATTCAGTATGGTTTCATTTCCAGTTTATGGGACATCCTAGAAAGGATCGTTTAGTTATGAGTAGTTATTTCTTGATCTTATAGATTTCAGCTTTTTAACTATCTGGATGAGTTGTAGCATTGGCATACATTGCACTCTTTGATTATCTCCACTTGTATGCCTAGTTGACACCTTATGGGCTTATTATAATATTTGTTGTGTGGAATCAATTAATTTCTTTGATTTCTCTGTGACAAGATTGTGCGAATAAGACTCAGATGGTTTTGTTCCTACTAGTGTTGAGTGGAAAGAAATTGTAGAATGGTTAAGGAAGGTTATATTTTGATATATAGTGGGTGGTATGACTCATGTCTAGGTTGGTTTCTATCCTGGATGACCCTTTCTTTATTTATGTTGGAATTGAGATGGTATCAATGTGTTGTTCTTTAGATTTGCGTGCATTAGAATTTTTCGGTTCAATAGGAGGCCAATAGATGGTTAAAGTTGGGTTTTAGTTATTTGGAAGTGAAGTGAAAGAGATGGTTGAAAAAGGGATACCTGTGATGAAATCCCTTGCAAGTGTTCTCTCTCTTCATAAAGGTTATCTAAGAAGTCATGTTTAGAGAATACGGGCCCAATACCTCATCCGTTCAAGCTATTGAGATCTTTTTATCCATTGACTATCCAGGATGGAAGTCCTTTTAGTAGTGGATAATGTAATGACACTCAAGGTCATTCTTCATAATTTTACTTAATTTCATCGTTAGAGCTTTCCCACAGCTGCCCAAGTTATTTATCACTACCTGTGACTGAAACTTTTGTTACTAGGCAGTTCGTTTGGTTTTTAGAAACAATTCCCTATTTAGAAGTCTTCGCTAGTTCCAAATGGCCATCGGGCAAAAACTTTAGTAAAACTATCTCTTAGGCAAATTCCGACTGCCCCAGTAGCTCCAAAATATCAATCTTAGGCTAGGTAGACATTTGGTTATGGTCTCGAGGCACCCAGACTCATTTCGACCTATGAATCAAAAAGTTGAAAATTTTAAATTTAGGTGTGAGACCCATATTTGGTCAAAACAACCTCGATTATAATATCTAACTTCAGTATTGCATCCGAAGTGCCAAGTTTAGTGTGGTTACATAGTTGATTTGCATATATATGATTCCAAATAAATCTTGAGGCCTAGGCAGAAACTAAGAAGATGTCCAAGTTTCAACTGGTATTTGATAGGCCTGCGACCGCACCTTCTTTGATGGTTATCTCACCTTTGTGTGCAGAGAAAGTTGTGTGATTGCACTAAGTATTGTGGCGATCAACACATCTTCTCCTGAGGTCAGATAGTGCGATTAAAACACCTGGGTATGTGATTGAAATACCTAATTACCTAGAAGAGGTATAAATAGACCCCTTAGGTGTCAAATTAGCCCATTTTCATCCATCCCTTGAAAGCTAAAGCCCTAATAAGTGTGATAACTCAAAATTGAGTCTTGTTGGTGATCAAAAATCTTGTTCAACATTTATTTATGTGATTATCATCTGAATTAAGGTCAGATTCCACCCTTCCTTGCAGAAATTTTAATGATTTCTTGACCAAAACTGCAATAGCTTGAGGGCTTGATTTTTTCCCCAAATTAGCTTAATTTTCACCCATTCTTGAAGGTTGTGATTCCTTGATCATGCATGGATGTTAGGTTCATCTCAAAAATACGTTCCCACATAGGGTTTTTGTTGTCATTTTTGGACCTGAAGCATAATAGTGAAATATGGGTATTGTTATTCTCGTATTGATGTGTAGATTATCATTTTGATAGTGTGAAGGTATACGTTCGCTGAATGATTTAAGGATTTACGGATCGGCTTTGATGTAGTCTTCTGTCTTCTCTTCTTCGTAAGATAATGAATGTTATATATTCCATGTGGATGTGAATGTTAAGATTGATATTGGGTAGAATGACTTAGTCTTGATTATTGAAGTTTGGGGATTTGATGATCATTTTTGACCCATAAGGTGAAATGCTTATTGCACTTGTAGAATCCTACTACCTTCTCTCTCAATAGAACCAATGTGTTGAATAGATATGATATAAGGCTACTTTTGGGATGTGGTTTAAGCATTGGAATCATGATTCATATTATTAACCTAATTTGGAACATTCTACTAATCTGGAAACGATAATTTAGATGGAGATGACTTGATTGCTCATATTTCAAGGTGGCTTACCTATCTGACAGTTGATTACGGCTTATGTACCATCAATAAGTGAATTTACATAACTTAGCCTAGTCTGGGTATAAATTTCCCAAATATGGAATTCAAGGAGTAGAAGTGGGGTAGTCCACTTTAGGCTATGACTTGTGTTTGCCTATGTGGTTTTAATTACGGATGGCAGGCATATTTAAGACTAGTAAGCCTTTAGTATAAGGTTACTTTTTGACATAGTGAATGATGATGGTATTTTCCTCAGAGAATGAGTAATAGATCATGGCCATGATAGAGTCATAGATGTTATGTTTGGCCTATAAAGATGATATTTCTCATAGATATGGTATTTTTCTTATAGAGATAATACTCCTCATAGTTATGATATCTGACCTATGGATATGAGATGCCTTATATCAGTGATATTCCTCATAGTAATATGAGATTCCTTATAGCAGTGATATACCTCATAGTTATGATTTATGGCATAGTGATATATTACGCCTCCTAGACTTTAGATAATTCCAAATATGCTTTATGTCTTATAGATATGTTATAGCTCCTAGTCATACTATGGCTTATAGATATGAGATAATTTACTAATATGATTATTGGTATGAATTCTGGCTGTGTATATCGGCTTAAGGCCATGATTATTATGTTGTAATTATTACAGACACATTATTGGGTAAAACATCGTATTAGGATATCTATTTGACAACCGGGAAGTGTTTATCTATGTAAAGGATGCACTTGTAGTTTATATATATATATATATGTATATATATATATTATATCTATCTATGTATATTGATGCTTATGGTTCCATTATTTGAATACTGGTGGTGGCATGCATAGATTTGGTACATTAATGATCATTATATCGGTATTTGATATGATTCTAGCTAAAATATGATCTTATTAATGGCTTTCATAAATAAGGGTTAAAAAAAAGACTTCTTCATAAAAATAATTGACTATCTTAATGAATAACTTATATATAAATGAGATTAATAATGTTATTTTAAAGATTTAACTGAGATAGATTTTGGTCTATGATTTGATACTTCTATTTACTCCGGTCGTGAGGGATTCCAATCCTTTCTGCACTTTTATAATGATCTAGTGCAGAAGTTCACTCCTGGCAATGGGAATATTTACACTCTTTCTAGCCACGGCATGAGTCAATGACTTATTATATCTATATATAAATCTCTCCAATATAGGATGGAGAAAGATGTTGTATTGATAATATAAATTTCGGGTAAAACATAATGATATATTTTAGTATTGATTCTATTTATATTTATTGATAATACTAATTATATAACTGGTAAGGATGGAGAATGACTATGATAATATGATTTTATACCAATCAAGGCTGGAGGACATTGTGATAAGATATTGATACCCGACAAGGCTATAGGATATTGTGATGATGATATTTATACCTGACATTTCAGAGGATGATCATAATGATGTACCTATGTGTACATCTATCGGTTCAAATTCAGCTGGCCCTATGTATGATAACTATATACCCGGCACGTCAAAGAATGATTATAATGATGATGTTTATGATGATGACGATTTTGATGATAATGGTTATGAAAATGGTTATGATGATAATTGTATTGATGATGATACTAATGATTATGATGGTTATGATGGAGATGGTTATGATGATAACAATGTGATATTTATTATATACTTTGCATTCATTTTTCAATGCACATTGCCTATCACCAGTATGTACCTAAATCTACCTACCCATATGGGGTGGGGGTTGCATAGGTATAGGTGATGGCTATAACTTATTGTTTGTTATATACTAATTTAACCTTCTAATCCTGGGGCAGTGGGGGTACGTGATAGGCTCTTCTAGGTATTTGGTTGTCTGGATTAGCTGGTTACTCGCGTTGTTATTGATATTATTATTATCATTTTTAGGGATAGTTTATGACATATTGGTTATTGATTCGGTACCAAAATTTGAGGTATGATTATGGCTCTTCTATATTTTTATTTCATAGTCATACATGATTAAGTCATGATAAGATACATGGATAAGAAACCCTGTATCCTAGCATTAGCTCCTACTACGACTATGAGGTCTTTAAATGTTAGTCTGATGATGTAGACTATACTTTGAGTTGTCCTTGTTTAAATATACATATATATATATAGGTACATCTACCTAATATACGAATGGTATTACCTCTTATCCCTTCATTTATTTTAATTGTATATTCATTTCATGGCTTTTTATACTGTTATATGTCCTTCTATCACCTTTTAATCATATACTGACAAGAGATATATGGTATAGTGTTGAGATTCCTGCGTAGGGCTAGAAGGATAGTTTGTCATTGATATTTCCTTAGCCTTATCATGCTAGTTTAATGTCTATGAGTAGAGTAGTTTCCTTTACTATCTCACTAGCTTTATTATGTGATTGTTGAACATTTGGGCATAGTTTTCATTCCGTTTATATGTTATATAAATCTATATCATCTTTTGACCTCAGTTGGCATTTCCTATCGAGTACCATGTGTTTGGTACTCATACTAAACTTCTGCAGCGTGTAGATCATAGTAAGTGTTATCATTGTTGATGTGTGTGTTGACATGACCCAAACTTCAAACCATGTCGTATGGGCACCGAAATCTCACATGAATCAAAGGTCATCCCGATAACCCAACCTAAGGGTTTCAACATACCATAGGTTTCAAAGGAACTCCAACTCGTATATCATCAGCTAATATTATAATCATTACAATAGTTACGCCCAAGTTCACAGTTGTTCACAAGACCTCTATACAATACCGAAGTTAATAAGTGTATATGTCGAGACAAGCCACTGACTATAGCCAAACAAAGTCTTAAGGATACTAAGTCTAATGATAAAAACTAAGAGATGACGTCTTCCAAAGGAAGGAAGCGCACCGCTTCAAGTCAAGCACAAACCCCATTGATCTACTAATCATTGCGCAGATAAAGAAGAAGATGCTCTGGGCCATATATTACATCTGGAAACGGTTAGCGATTAGAATGCTAGAATGTAACTCAAGGTTAAGTGATAACATAACATTATCATTCAACAAAAAGACAATGTATCATATTTAATCTTATTCACCAATTTATGCATACATATAGATATATCACATGCTAATCAAGATATCATATCAAGGCTCATCATCATTCTCAAGAATTCATTCATTAGACATGAAGTGGAGGACTACTACCTGCCACACTTATAGATTCCTCATTCTCAACGTGCTAAGGAATTCAACCACAATCACATTATCATTAGATAAGGGACTTCACTCACGCGCACATAATCATTAGCCAAGGAAATTAACCAAATTCACAATCATTCGAACATGGGACTTTACCCACACACATTCATATAGGAAAAGGACTTTAACCTCATGACCATTCATTTGATAAGGGACTCAAACCTCATGTCACAACTGGACTCTAACCACAAGCCTCTTCATAAGGCGAGGTACCTTGACCTCATGAGATCTCTTTAGGCTTAGGACTCTAACCATATGAAATATCATTAGGAAAAGTACTTTAACCCCAATCCTTTCATAAGGAAAGGGACACCAACCACAAGCCATCATAACCATCATAATCGATATTAGGACTCTAACCCATTACTCATGTATCATTATACATTCAGTGGACTTTAACCAATTCAATACTATTCATGACCACAAGTGCCTTATAGGAGCCTTCATTGCTCAATCATTTTAATACGTCAATGCCTTCGTTCAATTCATCACATAATTCATTTTATGGTCCTCAATACATTCTCATGACATTCACATTTCAATCGTATCCTCATTCTACACTTTAGTTCAATACACCATTCAAGTTCATCTTCATATTAAGGGACTTCACCCTCTTATTGGCTATTATCTCAAAAAGATCATCAATTACACATTATAAGGCTCACAATGCTATTATCACAACATTTATCAAACATTCATAGTCATTGGACCATTTCCGTAGTTCAATATATCAACATACCATCAACAATTGACTAAACAATTCACTTAGATATTTTCACAAACACCTTTTGTGCATACTTATGACAAGGTCATTTTCATGGTAGAAATCATCAAGACTAGAGTGACTTAAGACGGTCATGTCAAAAAACATACAACAAACACCTACATATATAATCTACTATCAATTACCTGTATCAACACAAGTATATACATGAATCATCATTATTCATTATTAGGTGTCAAAACCCTTCTCCATTTTATTCTAAACAACCATGTACACTTACTAATTCAAGTGTGAATACATGGTTTTAGAGTTTTTTAAATAGAGGAAGAGAAACATTCCTTATAAAACTTGAATCACCAACAATTTTGACTCTTCTTTATTGCCACAAGATGAACACCTTCAAACCCCAGCCTTCAATCTTGTTTCCAAGAGCCTTTAGAGTGTTTAAGATTTAAGTATTGCAAATAAAGACTTGGGATGCTACCATGACATATATAGGTCAAGGAATTAGGGCCATTGGCATGGGAATTACCAAAATATCCTTGGTTAAAATATGGAAAACACACACGTTCATAGGTACGACTCCCCCTAACAGTTCACTTGGCAATCATAACCTAGAATATGAGTTGTAACCTAAATCGTACACAAGTCTTCCCCTAGGTCAACCACAATGTTGTGGGTAAAAAAAGGGAACTTTGAGTCCTAAACAAGGGTATGGCTCACCCTCCAATAGTGAGCTCAAGTCGTTACCAAAACAGTCCACTCTAGGTTTGAGACTTTACTCTATACGGTTGACTAGTATACGACATGTAAGCATTGTTATGACCAAGGGATGACCTTTTCATATGGTGGACAGTATACTAAGATAACATACTATGTAGGATATAAAAGGGGAGTTCATGGTGAGTACGAGTCATGACCTAGGGTAGGACTCAAGAACCCCTATCCGTATCAACTCCAGAGGCATCCAAAAGATGATGTTTTCTCAATGGTTCCAAGGTCTAAGTGCTTAAACTCTTGTACACTTTGATAGATATGTATATATATAAGTTAATAACTCAACATGCACAAAATAAATCTTTACACAAGTTAGAAACAACACACTAAAAGGATACAACATAGCACACATATCACGATCACTAACAACCAACAAAAATTTTGTGGGGCCACATTCTCGGGTGTTTCATTCTCCCCTACTTAGGATCATTTATCTGCGAATAAAAGGTAAAGTAATCAAAAATACAAGTTAACACATCAACATGCCTAAAATTAAACCTTACGCAAGTTAGAAATAAGCATACAACAAGGATGCAACACAACACATATCATGATCATCATCAATCAAGTATTTTACTTCATTGGTCTTGGGACTCCAACCCATTTCTTTCCAATACCTACTCATTTTACGATTTAGGGACTTCAACCCATCTTTTAGCAAGATGTAAGGCAACTCAAAAAATTGGAGACATTACTCTATCATCTATCTAGGATATAAATAAAATTTAGGAGATCAACACAAATACATACATCACAAGCTTATGGAATGGGGAATAAATGCGGGTACTTGGACTTCATGTCATCTTCCGCCTCCCAAGTAGCTTCCTTAGAATTTTGGTTCCTCCATAGAACCTTTATTGAAGCCACTTATTTCGTTCACAACCAGAGAACTTGATAATCCAAGATCCTCATTGGGACCTCCCCATAGGACAAGGAGTCCGAGATACAAACATTTTCTAAGAGAACAACCAAGGAAGGATTACCCAAATATTTCAGAAACATAGACACATAGAAAACCAGGTGAATAGAGTTCATACAAGGAGTTAACTCTAACTCATAGACGACATTGCCAACTCTCTTCGTAATCAAGTAGGGGCCAACATAGCGGGGACTAAGCTTCTCTTTTTTGCCAAACCACATAACTCCCTTCATGGAAGACACTTTCAAGAATACACAATCTCCCTTGGCAAATTTGAGCGGTTTTCAACCTATCACGAATCACCTTTACCTTCTCTAAGGCTTGGTGGACTAAATTGGCCTAAGAAACTTACCCTCACAAACTTTGTACCACCCAATAAGATATCGGCGTCTCTTACCATGCAATACTTCGATAGGCACCATGCCAATACTAGAGTGGTAACTATTATTATAGATGAATTCAATCAAAGGAAAGTGGTCATACCAATTACCACCAGAATCAATTACACAAGCCTACACTATATCCTCTAATGTTTGGATCGTTCTCTCTGCTTGACCATCCTTTTATGGGTGGAATCTAGTGCTAAGGCACACCTTAGTTCCCAAACTTCTTTAGATCGACTTCTAAAAATGGTATGAAAATAGAGGACCACAATCCGAGATAATAGACCACAGAGCACCTTGCAACTTCACAATTTCTACAAAAAATAACTTAGCATAATCTTATGCCGAGAAATTAGTTCTCACAGGTAAGAAATGGGTGGACTTGGTCATTCTATCAATGATGACCCAAATAAAATCACATTGATTCTAAGATTTAGGAAGACCAGTAATGAAATCCATATTAATAGACTCCCACTTCCACTCGGGCAACGTAATCTCTTTGTATAGGCCATCAGGCGTTAAGTGCTCAACCTTTACTTGTTCGCACACCATATATTTAGCCACATGGCTTGCAACATTATGCTTCATATTATTCAACCAATAGAACTCTTTAGACTCATGATACATCTTGGATGAATTGGGATGAATTGCATAACAGGCTCCATATGCCTCGACCATCACCCTTTCCCTCAATACATCAACATCGGGATCACATAGCCTATCTTGGCACCTCAAAATACCATCACCACAAATTAAAAACCCCATGGATTAATGTTGACCCACATTACTCTTGACCTTTATCAAGTCGGGGACCAATACTTGCTTCTCCTTTATCTCAACAATAAGAGACGACTGAGACACAGATGCATAAACACACCACCAGCCTCGGAGTCCACAAGTAAAACTCCAAGATTTGATAAAACGTGAATATTTTTCACCAATTCCCACTTATGTTCATCAAAATAGACCAAACTTCCCATAAATAATCTACTAAGAGCATCAGCGACTCTATTCTCCTTACCGAGATAGTAACGATGACTTATATCATAGTCTTTCTATAGATAAAGCAACCTTCTTCGCTGGAGATTCAAATCCGTTTGAGTAAAAACATATTGGAGGCTTCTATGATTAGAAAATATATCAACATGAACACCATAGAGATAATGCCACCAAATTTTTAAAGCAAAGACCACGACTAACAATTCTAGATCATGGGAGGGTTAGTTCTTTTCATGAACTTTCAATTGCCTTGAAGAATAGGCCACCACCCTACCATGTTGCATCAACATGCAACCAAAATTAATACGTGAAGCATCACAATAGACCACAAAACCATCACTAATCTCGAGCATGGTCAAAATCGAAGCTAAGGTCAATTTATCTTCAACTTCTCGAAACCACCCTCACATGCATCGGACAATAAGAACTTGACCTTCTTATGGATCAATATCCTCAATGGGGCAGCTATAGTCATAAAAAACTCCACAAACCTTCTAGAATAATTGGTTAGACCTAAGAAGCTCTGAATATCAGTTGGAGTCATGGGTCCAGGCCACTTCTTAACCACCACAATATTTTGGGGATCCACCATTATCCTTTCATTAGAGATGCCATGACCAAGAAAAGCTATGCCTTTTAACCAAAACTCATACTTGGAGAACTTGGCATATAAACGATGTTCCCTTAAAGTTTGTATCACAGAATGGAGGTGATCTATATCATTCGCCACACTCTTCGAATAGATCAAGATATCATCAATAAATATGATGACAAACATGTCCAAGAATGGATGGAGGAACCTTTTCATTAAATCCAAAAATGCCGTTGGGGCATTGGTTAATCCAAAGGACATGACAAGAAATTCATAGTGACCATACCAGGTTCTTAAGGCAATCTTAAGGATATCCACATCCCTAATTTTAAGTTGATTTTAACTCGATCTAAGATCAATCTTAGAGAAACACATCGCTCCCTGATGTTTGTCAAATAAATTATCATTCCTAGGAAGAGAATATTTATTCTTTATAATCACTTTGTTCAACTGACAATAATCAATGCACATATGATTGGAACAATCCTTCTTATGCAAAAACAACATTGGATGACCCCAAGGAGACACAATAGGCCAAATAAACCATTATTTAAGAGGTATTTCAATTGCTCCTTAAGATCTTTCTACTATACGGAGCCATACTATAAGAAGGAATAGAGATCGGACAAGTGTCCAAAATAAGGTCAATCCCAAAATCAATATCCCTATTGTGAGGAACACCATAAAGATCACCAAGAAACACATTTACCATGGGAATGGATTCTAGAGATGGCTCTTCCGAGTTGGAATCATTAATTTGGACTAAATGATACAAGCACACCTTCAAAATTAACCTTTTCCCCTTAAGACAGGAAATAAACCTTTCTTTTAGCACTAAAGGACCACCTACTGATATAATGCTCGGTTCATTAGGGAATTTAAACATGACCCCACGTGTATGACAATCTAAGAAAGCATAAAAAGAGTGCAACCAATCCATTCTTAAGATAATATCAAAATCAACTATATTTAACTCTATCAAATCAACAAGAATCTCTATAACAAACAAATATCACACACACCCTATAGACTCTTTTAACAACCACAACATTTCCCACTAGGGTAGAAAGAGAAAATAGAACCGACAAACTCTAGGGACAACAATTAAGATACACAGCCACATACGATGTTACATAAGAAAGAGTAGACTCTGGATCAAGCAAACAATACACATCATGAGAGAAAAGTATCAACATACCTATGAAAAAATCGGGAGATGCCTCAGAATCCTGGCGAGTAGCAAGTGAATATAAATGGTTTTGGCCAACACTGATGCCAGAAGCAGAAGAAGACATAACCCCTTTGGTGTGGGACGAGGAGTAACAGGGGCCCTATTGACCCAATAAGCTGCTACAGAGGGGCACTAACGTTGTAAGGGCCTAATATAACAATAATAGAAATACATTTTCCTCCCTTGCTCACACTACCCATGATGACTTTGACCATGGGATCTTTAAGGTGGGTGGGGTAGAGCTGATGAAGCACCAAAAGTCTAAGATTGTGAATGTTGTGCCCATGACCCACCACTTAACTTATAGCGGTGACCACCTGAGCACTTCAGGTAAGAAGAGCGAACACTAGACTCAAAGAGTGAACCTAAACTCCCCACTTCTTTCATATCCACTTGCCATTACTACCACCACTAATCCCGAAAGGCCTAAGCTTTAAGTTTGTCTCAGGATTGTCCATATTCTTAATCAACAAGTCTTCCTTGCTTTTGAGAACTAATTCATGGGACAACCTCGAGACAAACTTATGCAATCTAGCCCTCAAGCTAGAAACCATCTCGGTAGCATACCTTGGTAATTGATGGAATTTAAAGGTATACTCTTTCACAAACATTCTTCCTTGTTTTAAGTTTATGAACTTTTAAGCCTTTTACTTCCTCAACTCTTGAGGAAAAAAGTAGTCCAGGAAATTCAAAGAGAAATCTAGTCAAGAAGTTGAACTAGCATCAATACACCTAGACAACTCCCACCCTCCATACGATCGGTATGCTACATCTTTCAAATGGTAAAAAGCAAGCTCAACACCCTCAATTTCTAAAGTATGCATGATTCGGAAGATTTTTTCCATTTCATCAACAAAGCCTTGAGAATATTCCTCAACCATTGTGTCGGTGAACATAGGAGGGCTCAACGTCATGAATTTGCTAATTTATTTGGCCTCAGAAGCAACAGTAGCCGGAGTACCACGCTCTACTTGATAACCTACTAATTAGGTAAAGAGGTTGATGGGGTAACGAAACTCTTCATTAGTAGCATCTCTTTGAGGGGATGAGTTAGGGTTCGCGGGGATAGGGGGAACCCCATGAAGATGCTCGGATGTTGTAGCTCTAGCACGAGTCTGAACTTCTAAAGTTGGAAGAGCTCCATCTATAGGGCCATCAGTCAAAGACGAAGTGTTTGCTTGCATTTTAGATCTCCTTCGAGGCATGATCTAAAACATAGCAAATGGAATCAAAGGAGTTCAAGAACTTATACCTTATAGATTGAGATTGAAATACAAGAAAGAGAAACATTTTCTAAGATGTCTCATAGCCTCTTTTTTATAAGTCTGGCATGCTTCACACCCATAAAAGAGACACTACTTAACACGTTGCTGCGAACATGTAACAGACCATGAAGCTAGGCTAACTTGACAATACCTGAACTTTATACCATGTCGTATGGGGACATCAAGATCACATGAGGTCACCCCGATAACAAAGCCTAAGCATCTCAACATACCATAAGACTGGAAGAAACTCCAACTCATATATCATAGAGGAAATATATCATCACTCAATATTATAATCATTATAATAGTTGTGCCCATGTTCATAATTATTCACAACACCTCTATATAATAACGAAGTCAATAAGTGTATATGTTAGGAAAAGTCCCTGACTATAGCCAAACTAAGTCTTAAAGCGACTAAGTCTAATGATAGTGACAAAGACCTTTAACTCAAGCACGAACCACCTTAATATACTAATCACTATTCAAGTAAAGAAGAATATGCTTTGGGCACTAAGTCGCCTTGGGACGTAACGTCCGAACAAGGTTAGCAATTGGAATGCTAGCATGTAACTCAAGGTTAAGTGATAACACAACATCATCATTCAGTAACAATACAATGTATCATATTTCATCTTATTCACCCACTTACCCATATATATAGATATATCATATACTAATCAAAATATCATATCAGGACTTGTCATCATTCTCAAGCATTCATTCATTAGACATGATGTAGAGGACTACCACCTGCCACACTTATAGATTCCTCATACTCAATATGCTAAGGACTTAAAACACAATCACATTATCATTGGATAAAGGACTTCACCTACGCCCTAATATTCATTAGCTAAAGACTTTAAACATATTCACAATCATTCAAACAAAGAACTTTAAGCACACACAATCATCTAGGAAAAGGACTTTAACCTTATGCAATTTATTTGACAAGGTACTCTACCCTCATGTCACACGTGGACTCTAACCACAAGCCTTTTCATAAGGTGAAGTACCTTGACCTCATAAGATCTTATTACGCATTGGACTCTAAACATATACAATTTCATTAGACAAGGGACTTTAACCCTAATCCATTTAATATGGAAAGTGACTCCAACCACATGCCATCACAACCATCAAAACCAACATTGGGACTCTAACCCTTTACTCATGCATCCTTATACATTCAAAGGACTTTAACAAATTCAATATTTTTCATGACCATAATGTCATTATGGGATAGTTCATTGCTCAATAATATCAATAAGTCAATGGCTTAATTCAATTCATCACATAATTTATTTTATGGTCCTCAAGACATTAACCTTTCAATAGCCTCCTTATGCCATAATTTAGCTCAATACACCATTCAAGTTCATCTTTATATTAAGTGACTTCATCCTTTTATTAGCCATTAGCTCTACAAGATTATCAATTACACATTACATGGGTCATAATACTCTTATCACAATATTTATCAAACATTCATACTTATTGGGCCGTTGCACTAGTTCAACACATCATCCGCAATTAACTAGACAATTCACTTAGACATTTTCATAAATACCTTTTGTGCATAAGTATGACAAGGTAATTTACATGGTAGAAATAATCAAGATTAGGGTTACTAAAGAACCTCATGTTAAAATACAACAATGTACTATCAAATACATGTATCAACACAAGTATATACAAGAATCATCGTCATTCATTGTTAAGTGTCAAAACCCTTTTTTATTTAATTCAAAACCATCATGCACTTACTAATTCAAGTGGAAAATACAAGGTTTAATAGTTATTTAAATAGTGGAAGAGATACATGTCTTAAACAACTTGAATCATCCATAATCTTCATTCTTCTTTCCTACCACAAAATGAACACCTTTAAACCCTAGCCTCGAATCTTGTTTCTGAGAGCCTTTAGATTATTTAGGATGTTTAAGTCTTGTAAATAAAGAATTTAGAGGTTAAAATGACTTGTATAGGTTAAGGACTTAGAGTTTTAGGCAAGGAAAATGACCAAAAGGTCCTTGGTTAAAAGCTGGAAAACACACACGTACAGGGGTATGACTCGCCCTCATGGTTCACTTGGAAATTATAACCTAGGGTACGATTGGTACCCTAACTCATATCCAAGGCTTTCCCTAGGTCAACTAAAAATTTATGGGTACTAAAAGGGAAATTTTTTTTGTAACAAAGGGTATGACTCACCCTCCAATAGTGAGCTCAAGTTGTGACCAAAATAGTCCACTCTATGTTTGAGATTTTACTATATATATTTGACAAGTATATGACTCATAAGCATTATTACAACCAAGGGATGAACTTTTCGTATGTTGGAAAGTATAATAACCTGACATACCATCTAGGAGATAAAAGGAGAGGTCATAGTTGGTACGAGTCATGACCTACGGTACAACTTAAGTACCCCTATCTGTGTCAACTCCAGAGGCATCCAAAAGTTGATGTTTTCTCAATGGTTCCAAGGTATAAGTGTTTTAAATCTCTTCCACATTTATAGATAAGTATAGATACAAATTAATACCTCAACATGCATAAAATAAATCTTTACAAAAGTTAGAAACAACACACTATAGGGATACACCACAACATATATATCATGATGACTACCAACCAATCAAAGATTTTGCGAGGCCACATTATCGAGTGTTTCATGTGTCATGCAGAGAAGCCATGGTTTAGACACTTAGAGTGAGCACCTGATGTTCAAAGTACTACTTACCTCCCTCTTAGGTACTAGACTAGTCTCGATATTATATTTAGAGATAAGCTGTATCAGTGTAATTCCCATAATATTTCATTTCTGTACTCTTATTTTATTAAAAGCTCTTGTATTGATACAACCAGGTTTTTGTACTATACTATGTATTTGATCTTTTATTACATCTATTTTACAGTCATTCCTTTATCTATTTGGGTAGTCCATTCTAGACAATGGGTTTAGCTATCCTGCTGGTGGGTATAGTTGGCCCTATCATGACTTGAGAAATTAGGTCATGACAACTTTCTTTTTGTGAGGGTACATGGGTTGTGTTGTTAACTACTTATTTGTTCAAGTAGTATCAGTAGCACATATTCTTAGTTTTTTGTAGCTAATCAAATGTCGTCTCTTAGTTTCTTCTTGTCATATTGTTGCGCTACATGAATCAACACAGTGGTTTTGATAGTTGTGAATAGGAGGTTGTATGAAATTAAAGCTACAAAGAGTTCACTATCATAGCTCCCTTTGGTTTTTCTAGTTAAGGATTGTGATTGTCTATTATGTGTGAGTTAACTGAAGAATTACAAATGTTCTATGTTATGGTTGTTTATGTGCCATGGTTTTATGGCACTTTCGATTGTTAAAACAAGGAAATTATGCAAGTACTTAGGTATTCTTATTTGATTTGATGTGCTTTGGTGTTAATTTTACATGAACATAGAGTTTGGAGCATAGTGTGAGAAAAAGGGTTGAAAAGTAGCAGAGAAGGCAACCTACAAGCCAAGCTACGACACTGGGTAGTACCTACGAGCCATTAAGTGGAAAATTAGGTGGATGTTTTTAAAATTACGAATATAGTTGATTCTTTCTTATTCCCACAAAGCCATCCTAGGCGGTGTAGATACAACCTACGACCCGTAGGTCTCCTCATAGGTATAAGTTATAAATATTAAAGATTTCTCTAATTTTTCTGAGCCTACTTACACCCTATAGGTACAACATGTAACACGTATGTTTCCTTGTGGGTTGGGGTAAACTTTTCTTTCCTACACTGTTTAGGATAGCATTTCATCTATATCTAAATATACCCTTTGAATATTTTATTTTCAATTTACATACTTTATATACTTTTGACATTATTTTCCATTCTAAGATCATTATTGTTCTTAGAATTATTGTTCTTGTTTTTTTGGGTTTGACATTAATTTGAGATTTTGGGTTCTCAGTCCTATTCTTTGTAAGTTCATCATTGTGCTTTAATCTATGCAATATATGATTTTTCTTACAGTCATGAGCATCTAAACCTCATAACTAGGGTTGTCGGAACCCTGATGGATTAACATAGCATGTTTTAGTGCAAAGTCATTCTAAATTGGTGTTCTTGCATGTATTAGGATTTCTTTTGTTTGATTGCTTTCTTGATGGTTGCAATCATTAGGAACTCACTTGAGTTAAATACCTGATCAAGAGAGGCTGATATTAGGAAAAAGAAATCACAATAGTAATTTGAAGGTATCAACCTTCATCTAATTAACTCGAGACCAATAGGAGATAGTTAATTTAAGATCAATAACAAGGGAACCGAGAGGAGATGAGTGAAATTCAGCCAAACCAAGCTCTAAAGATGGCTAAGTGATACATAACTTGTTCCATTTTTCATACAAGGAACCAAGATAGTTTGACCACTACAAGAAGTCTATGGATTTATAAAATCATGGGGAACACAATCCTAGTGATCGTCTCATACTGATAACAATCCTAATTTCCCAATATTTTTACTTTTAATCTTAATTTTGCAAATATGCCCTTTTTTTACTTCTTTAATTTCAAATTACATCAGCAACCTCGTGGTAGATTTTTAGCATATTCCTTATGGATCAACCCCAACCTTGTTGGGTTCTAAATTTGGCAAGGGACCACTTTATGCTTTCTTGGAGATATAATTTGGGTGACATCATAATGCTTTAAAGAAATCACTCTAATTCTTTAATCTATCACTACTCATCACGATGCACACACTAATGGCAAGAACACATACCATGATCTATAGGCTGAAGAAGGTAGTATGAGTACAAAACATATGGTACTTAGTAGGCAATTATCATCTAAGATATAAATATAATATAAATATAGATGGCATGCAGGTAGAAATAATAACTACCTGGAATTATCTAGGTAGCTAACATAATAAAGCCTTAGAGTTAATAAGGATAAACTAATATATTTTAGAGGTAGTTTGGAACTAAAGAACTATACCGTATATCATGGTTAATATACAAGTAAAGAGTAGAAGTATATGTAGTAGTATACAAGGCTAAGGATGACATATACAATGTCATAATAAGGGAAGAGAGGAATATACAATAATACCATATCTATATATATACATATTGATATATAAGGCTAACTAAGATGTAACAACCTAAGATAGCCTACCTAACCTCTCTAAGACATTCTAAGCAATAGGGAAAGTTAATTCTAAAATGATATAGGCCGATAGTCTAAGTATCTAACCATGAATGCATTTTCCATAATGTAATTTACCATAAGGAGGAAAGAAATTTGAATCATAACTCAAAGCTCAGTACCAGTCCATAATCAATATGTAATGAACTAACAATAATAATAAAAATAAAGTAATTGGCTAATCTAGGAAAAAAATACCTAACATGACCACATTAACCCAAAAGGTTCAATCAACTCTCAACAATAAGTAATCATAACCTATAGATATGCACCAAACAACATACCAGTGATAGAAAATACATATGAATAAATGAATGCAAAGTATATCAATAGTACGATAACCAATTAATGCACCATAACATAGCAATTGTATACCTCTCATTCAACTAGATGAATCTTCAAGAAAGGATCTCTAATGACCTCTATTCTCTATCACTATGGCTCATGAATGATGAGGCCCCTAAAGGATTGTAATGACCATCCCCGTTATTTACTTAATTTGTTTGTATTTTTGATGTTTTTATTCTTCTCACAATATATAAGGTCATTTATAACTTTCCAAAACTATCAGTATGCTTATCAGACACTTTGTTTGGATTTTAGGATAATTTCACCACTTTAAGATTTTGCTTCTTAGGATTTGACCTCAAACCAAAAATCCTAGTATATAACCTCTGATGAAGATTTTAATAGAACCTATAAGCTCAAAAGTATTGATTTTAGTCTTGGTTAACCTTTGTTCAGGCCTCGAGGATTCTAAAATCTTTTTTTATTATTGGGAAAATTATGTAAAAATAGAACTATAGGTGTAGGCCCCACACATATTTAAAATGATACTGGGTGAAAGTTTTGATGGTTCTACTATGTTTGGAACATTGTTGGTATGGCAGCACATTTTATTTGCACTCATGGAGTTTCAAATGAATCTCGAGCATCCAATAGGAGTTCGTTTGGATTCAATAGAAATCTGGTGCATCAAATTATATGATGCGACTACTTAAGCGATCATATCACCACTTAAGAGGTCCCTATGTATGTGATATAGTGTTTCTTAAGATACCTTGACCATTTCGTCAAGGGCTTCTTAAGCGATGATTTGTCCACTTAAGAGGGAATCACTTAAGTGTCATGGGAGTCGCTTAAGCGATACCCGACCCATGGCACCAAATTCCTTAATTGTGTAGCCGCTTTAGTGGCTATCGCTTAAGAATTAGGGTAACCACTCAACCGACACCTAGTGGCCTTAAATCCCCTATTACCTACACAATTTTCTATGATTTTTACACTAAGTTAAGAGCATAAATAGAGTAAAAAGTGGTAAATGATCCATAGAATCTAAGGTAAGTTACTCTAACTCTCTTTGGTCATTTCCCATTAATTTTCCCTTCAATTTCCTTCCAATTCATGGTAAAAATCTTAGAAATTAGATCTTAAGTCCCTCAAATTTGAGGGTTGATTTGAGACTCGATATGTACTCCATTTGTGCTCAACTTTTGAGCACACATTATTAATATTTCGAGGGAACTCATGATAGATTTTTCTTGTGAGCAACGGAGGCCTATTCTTGACTCGTATTTTGATTCAACCTTTAATATAGAAATTTGGATCTTGTTTAACTTCTTATGATATTTATATTTTTATTTTGATAATGTGATGGCATTTTGGGATCGTAGAGCAAGGGCAAATAATTTATAGGTGATTTAAGGATTCCAGTTTGACATCGAGGTAGGCTTTTATCTACTCTTATTAGTGAGATATTATAATATATATTACATGTTAGATAGAGATTTTAGGATGTTATTATGGTTAGAACATCATAACTTAGCGTAATTTATGAGTTTATGGATAGAAGGATGATTTGACCCTTAAGGTAAATTACTTAATATGCTTCTAAGATCCTATTACCCTAGGTTTCTAGCATGTTAGTCATAGTTGAGACTAATGGACCTTGAGTATAATGTTTATTATGAAACCTAGTGGATTGTGATGCTTTTCTTGGATTATGATGTTATGGTTATGTTGAATATATATTATTTGGCCCAAAGCTATGTATACAATATTAGTTGGATTGTAGGAAGTAGTTTATCCTTGTAAAGAACGTTGTCGTAGTTTGTAGATGTTTAATGATTATAAGCATATTGTGTAGATACTAGTGATGGCATTTATACATTTGGTACATCCATGCACATTAAAACTGTAAATGGTACAATTCTAACTAAAAATTTGGTTTTATTACTAATTTTAATAAAAGGGGATTTATTCCCACTTTTCACTTCTAAAATGGATTTCTTTCATAATGGCAAAACTTAATGAATAATTTATGAGCCTTTGAGACAATAAATAAAGTTTTAGAGATTTAATAGAGATAGATTGTGGTCTATAGTATTGCTATCACTATTTACATCAGTAAAGAGAGATTCTCACCTATGCTGATTTAGTCCCATTGTTTACTCTGAGCAATGGATATACAGACTTACACTCTTTTAGCCACGATTCTAGCTAATGCATCTTTTTCTCTATATATATATAGAGAGAGAGAGAGAAAGTACTAGTGAAGTAGAGTAATGATGATATTGGTTACTGGAAATCCCAAATCTTGACTAGGTCAAGGTTAGTGTATATAGATATTCCTAAACCCCCTAGAGGACCTTTATCTATGAGCTAATATGTCATAGAAAAGAGGTTTCTATAGGCCTTGCCTTTGTGAGACGTCAATCGGAGGAGGTGTATATAATGGGTTACATTAGGGCTTTTGGTTTGACTTTAGTAGTATGGATTATACTTTACATTAATCCTTATATGAACATTGCTTGTCACCAGTATAAACTTATATCTATCAGCATTATATAAGGTTTATAGGTATAGGTGAGACGTATTGCTAGTGGTGTGTTGCATGTTGATTAGACCTTCTAAGTTATAAGGCCTAATTTATGTATTGTTTGTTTGGGTTAGCCAATTACTGTATTGTGTTATTATTATGGTCAGTGCATGACAGGTTGATTACTAGATTGGCACTGAAATTTGAGGAATGATTCTAATTCCTTTATTTATGGTTGTTTTATTGTGGATAATTATATCATATTTATATGTATAAATTAGAAATCCTGATTTTTTAGTACTATTTCTTACTATGATGAGGACGCCTTAAGATGCTAGTATGACTACTTTAGGTTGACCACTAGAATTGCCTTGTTTATGTTCATATAATTTTACATAAATTTATGATATTACTGTATATCCCTCTCTTACATCAGGTCTTAATGTTTTATATCCATTCTTCGGCCTTATATACTATTATACATCTTTCCCCTACTCTTTATTTGTATATGGGCCAGTGATATACAGTATAGTGCTTAGGTTTTGGAGTATGGATAGAATGATATAGTTTATCCTTATTTCCTACTTAGCTTTACTATGTTAGTTCCTAGGATATTTGAGTGTGGTTTATATTTTAAATTGGATGTTATAAATATTTTGAACTACCCCAAATTTTGTCCCTTGAAAATTCATTGAGCCTTGAGCTCACTGCCTAGGTTACAACTAGACCCCGGGAATTGTAGGGTGTCTTGATGACTTGCTGGTATAATTCATAACAAAATAATATAAGTTTGTGGCATGATTTTACATCGAGCATGAGTGGCTCACTATGATCTATAGGGATTTGTTATGGGTCATGGGGTATAAATCTTAGGGTGTCCAGTGTTACCCTAAATGGGTTCTGTGTTGATTATGACTGGACCCTATGAGTAATAGGGTCTTATTATTGGTTGGTTGGTTCATTAATAAGGTCAGTAGTGGATGTGTCCTAGAGACTTTCCTAGTTACGACTTATGGTGACGAATTGTAGGGAGCGGTATGAGTCGATGGTTGACTCACAGTAAAAGATGACTCTTTTTCAGATTTTTAAGTTAAGGGAATTTAGACATTTCCTGTCTTCCCCAACTTGAAACCCATGTCTTATAACCTCACTAGGGTGTCATTAATAGTCAGAAACACATTAAAGTAACTTCTCAAATACTCCCAAAATTTTCAAGGTCAAGAATATTTAGGGTGTTCAAAGGGGTGATCAATTTTGGATTGGAAGGGTGATTTCTCTCTATACATCTTACTATTTAAGTCATGTGACTCTTACCTAATTTTTAAGTTGTTAAAAAACATATGTATTAATATATTATTCACATAAAATTATTTTTCTTTTGAAAACAAGCGTTATGGGTTTTGAATGCCTATTGTTGAACAATGTTTTCCCATGATTTAATTAGAATTATTCAAGCTTTACATATGGTTTTGAACTTGTGGGTTCATGGGTATGGTGGATGAACTAGGGAATTTTGATTTTCCCAAACTTGTGGCATTTGAAGTGGACATGACCCAACCTATAGTGTAAAATTTGTTTTAAGTTATGAGAATGGTGGGAATTTGAGAATTGAACTGTTCTTGAACTATTGCTTTCTATAAAAATGTATTTGATACATGATGGTATAATTTAATGAGTAAAGGAAGTCGGTGTTCCCCCACCATATATTAATAAACAAAGGGAGTTGGTCTCCCTTAGTTACTGGAAGTTGTTTCTGTATGTTTATGTTACCTTGCAAGTGTAGTTGGTATGAAAATACAAACAATGTATGACTTAATGTAGAATGTGGTTCATGAATTAGGTTGTGGGTTAATTATTTTAATTAGGATACGAATAGGGTTGTGGAGTTGAGTGTTGAAAGTGAAGGTATGGGTTATAGACATTATAAACTATTTTTGACAGTGTGGGGGTCAAAGTGACTATGCAGGTTTGAGTCACTTTTATTATTATTTCATGATTAGAGAGGTTTGAGTCTTGTTTAAATCATTATATGCGTGGGTTCTTAAGTCACCTTAGTATATATTGGGAGTTTCCAGTCCCCAGTATCCATATATAAGAGATTATATACATATATATAAGATTATTCTCTAGTTTATCTGGCTACATGCACTGGGGACTTACTAGGGGTGATATTTGGGGCCCGTATAGCCCATGTTTACTATGTTAAAATGGTTGAGCTAGATAATCTAGGTTAAGCTTTAAAAGTGCATGCTAAACCTTGTTCACTATCTCAATATTTGATGTTAATATATATAAGTTTATGCATTTGATTTTGTACATTGGTTTTGGAATTATTTATTATGTTATGCTTATCCCTGAGTTACATGCTAGCGCTTCAACCACTAAGTGTCTACATACACTATATCCCCACACGATGTATGATTTTGCCATACTTCTACTTTTCCTGCTCAGTGATTTTGGATTAATCTAGAGTCGACTTAAAGTGGTGAACTTCCATCCTTTGTAAGGATCTATTTTAGGATTATTTTTTCTCTTGAGTTATTTACTATTAGATACTATTTTTTGCAATATCCAAGGGCATGTTCGGACACTGTATTCATATTTAGTTTTGGACATGCATTAAAACTTTCTTTAATTATTACACGTTATCTTATTAGATGATTAAAATTCATCTGATTTTTGGGTGGGTTGTGTTTGGGTTTGTTAGGTGTAGGGGTGATCATTGGTCCACGTGGGACTTGATATACCCGGCACGGCCTGAACCATGTTTGAGTTATGTCAGATTGGTATCAAAGCCTAGGTTTAGTGTCATTGGGTGTCAAACAAAGCTGTTTCAAGTAGTCTCTTTTATTGGTGTGTAGCGCGCCACTTTTTTAAGGGAAGGGATATGAGGCATTTAGGAATATTTCCCTTTCTTGTTGTACTAATTCGAGCTATAGAGTCTAAGGTCTTGAATCTCTCTAATTATTATCTGTTCGCCTTTCAGATCATGCCTCCAAGAATATCTTATATCAACAAAAATGCTACAATCAAGTCTGATGAAAATATGGATGGAGCTTATCCTACTCAAGGAGTTCAGGCTCGATCTAGTGTTGTTGTTTTTGATTGCTTGGATGGATCTTCATTGGTTCCTCCTATTCCTCCTTAGCCACCTCTAGTAGATATGTCTAATGCTAAGTTTTGCTAGTCGATTCACTTTCTTACCTAGTTGGTGGACTCTTATACTAACGGGTTACTTCTGTTGCTCCAAACTTTAAAGCCACTAGAGTTAACAAATTCATGAGATTGAGTCTTCTTATTTGTATGAGCCTTAAATTTGAAGAAGATCCTTAATATTTCATTGATAAGATGGCAGAAATTTTTCGTGTGATGTATGCCACTGACATGGAAGTCGTGGAGTTTGCCGCCTAGCAATTGAAAGATTTGACATATCAGTGGTATGAGGAATAGGAACAACTAGGAGAGATGATGTTGAATCTGCATTGTGGAATAATTTCACTAGTGATTTTTTGGACCAATTCTTTCCTTAGGAGTTGAGGAGGCAAAAACAAAAGAGTTTGTTTACCTGAATCAAGGTTGGATGATGGTCAAGGAGTATGCTTGGAAATTCAATAAGTTATCCTGATATTCTCCTAAATTAGATTCTAGCATGACGGATAGAATAAGGGAATTTTCATCTAGATTGTCTTGTGATTTAATTCTAGGAAATAAGACTGCCTTGTTAAATAAGGATATAGACATCTTCAAGCTGATTGTCTATATGCAGCAGGTTGAGAAAAAGAAGAAGAAGCAGGCAGAGATAGGGGAAAGGCAGAATAAGAAATTTATTTTTTTATTAGTGTGAAGGTTAGTAGTAGAGTGGTAGAGATGGTGGAATATGGTCTAAGAAGAAGTGGGGGAGTTCTAGTTCCTACTCTATGGCTACCGCTCTTTATCCTAAGACATCGGGTGGTCTTCATTCCCAGTGTGATAATGGGTTTTAGGCATAGAATTTGCAATCTTTCGCTGGTGGGGCTCAGCCAACTCTATCATATCCCCTTTTAGATTTTGCAGGTAGGTGCATCGTAGGTTTTTTGTAGAGTTAAGGAACAGGTGTTTTAAATGAGGTCAGATTGGTCACTTATAGAGGGATTGTCCTTATAGGGTTTCTTTAGGGGAAAATAAGATTCATGGTTCAACTTCATTAGCTCTTTCCCAAAGGGTGCTGCTTCTACTTCTGATACTGGCACTGGCCGAAATTGTTTTTATGCTTTTTCTAACCTCTAGGACTCTGAGGCATCTTCCAATCTCGTCATTGGTAGGTGAAAACTCTTCTCTCATGATGTGTATTGCTTACTTGATCAGGGGTCTACTCTTTCTTATGTGACCCTATTTGTAGTTGTATATTTTTTAGTTTGGTCCTGAGTATATCCCTGATCTCTTTTCTATTTCTACCTCGATGGGTGACTCTGTGGTTGCTAGAAGAGTCTATAGAGGTTGTGCGGTATCTGTTAGTGCTAGAGAAACTTTGGTAGATCAGATAGAGTTTGACATAGTTGATTTTGATGTAATATTGAGGATGGACTAGTTGCGCTAGTGCTATGTCTCCTTAGATTACCGAACCCTTAAGGCCATGTTTAAATTCCCTAATGAGACTATCATTGAGTGGGAATGGGGATCTCTAGTGCCTAAGGGAAGATTCATATTGTATCTTTGAGCCCAGAATATTATTTCCAAGGGATGTCTTTATAATTTGGTCTTAGTTAAAGAGTTAAATTCAGAGGTTCATTTCTTACAATCCATACCCATGGATAATGGATTCCCTAAGGTTTTTCCTGACGATGTTCCCGGTATCCCTCCCCATAAGGAAATTTATTTTGGGATCTATATTGTTCCAAAAACTCATCCTATCTCTATCCCTTCTTATAGAATGGCTCCGACTGAGTGGAAGGAGCTTAAGAAATACTTGAAAGACCGACTTGATAAGGGTTTTATCCATACTATTGTGTCTCCATGAGGTGCTTCCATTTTATTTGTGTATAAGAAGGATGGTTCCATTCAAATGTGCATCAATTACTATTATTTGAATAAGATTACGATAAGAACAAGTATCCTCATCCTTGAATTGATGATTTTTTCCAACCAGCTTTAAGGTGCTACATGTCTCTTTAAGATTAATTTAGGTCTTGTTATCATTAGCTAAAAATTAGAGAGGTGGAGATCCCTAAGACTGCATTTTGAACCCGATATGGTCACTATGAGTTCTTAGTTATGTCTATTGGTTTGACTAATTCCTCAGAGATATTCCTGGACTTGATGAATCAAGTGTTCATTCTGTTTTTGGATTTGTTCATCATCGTATTTATAGATAACATTTTGGTGTACTTTATGAGTGAGGCGGATCATGCTGACCATCTTTATATCATGTAGCAAACCTTGAATGATCAATATTTTAATGCTAAGTTTTCAAAGTGCAGGTTTTGGTTGGAAGCTTCTACTTATCTGGGTAATGTCATTTCTAGTGAAGAGATCATGGTGGATCCGTAGAAAGTTGTGGTGGTTAAGAAGTGGCCTAGGCTTATGACTCCAACCAATAGTTGGAGCTTCATAGGTTTTTCTGCTTACTATAGAAGGTTTGTGGAGAGTCTCTCGACTATAGATGCCCCGCTGATTAAGTTAACCCAGAAAAAGTTGAAGTTCTTTTGGTTGGATGCTTTTGAGGATAGCTTTGAAAAGCAAATAATAAGTTAACTTTAGTTCTAGTTTTGACCCTACCCGAAGGTAATGATGGATTCATAGTTCATTGTGATGCATACCGTGTGGGACTTGGTTGTGTGTTGATGCAGCATGGTAGGGTTGTGGCCATGCTTCTAGGAAGTTTAAAGTTTATGAGAGAAATTATCCAACTCCTGACTTCGAGTTGGTAGCCGTGATGCTTGCATTTAATATTTGTCATCACTATTAGTATGGTGTCATAGTAGATGTCTTTTCTGATTATAATAGCCTGCAATATGTGTTCACCTAGAAGGAGTTGAATCTCAGACAAAGGAGATGGCTTGAGTTGCTGAAAGACTACGACATGAGTCTCCATCATGACCCAGGTAAAGCTAATGTAGCTATTGATGCTCTTAGTAGGTTATCCATGGTAATTTTAGCTCATGTGGATGAGGATAAGAATAAATTGGTGAAGGATATTCACTGTTTGTCTAACCTTGGAGTTTATCTTTTTAACTCTAAGGATTGGGGTGTGTTTGTGCAAAAGGTGGCGCAGTTATCTCTTGGTACTAAAATAAAGGAAAAGAAGGTATTGTATCCTATCTTAATAAAGATTAAGAGAGATGTGTAACAACAAAGGGTTGTAGCTTTTGAGACTGGTGGCAATGTTATCTTCATGTACCAATGCAGATTATGTGTTCCTAATGTAGATGAGTTCCGAGAGAGGATCTTAGTTGAGGATTATGAATCACATTATGCAATCCATCGTGGTATGATAAAGATATATCAAGATCTTAAGGAGATTTATTTTTGGAACAACATGAAGAAATATGTTGCCAGTTTTGTGGCTAAATGCATGGTGTGGCAACAAGTGAAGGTTGAGCACTTGTATCCCAGAGGGTTGTATCAAAAAATTGAGTTGCCTGTGTGGAAATGGAAAGTAATCAACATAGATTTCATTACAGGTCTTCCTCGATCTCCAAATTAGTTTGATTGAATTTTGGTAATTGTGGATAGGATGACTAAGTCTGCTCACTCTTTCCTATAAGGACAAATTATTTGGCAGAGGATTATGCGATGTTTTTCCTCCATAAGATTGTGAAGTTTCATAGGGCGCCTATTTCTATCATGTCAGATCATGGTACTCAGTTCTCATCAAAGTTTTGGCATTCCATTCTTAGAGGTTTGGGAACTAAGGTGAGCCTTAGTACTGCTTTCTACCTGCATCCGAATGGATAAGAATACAGAACTATTCAAACAATGTAAGACATGCTTAGAGCGTGCGTAATTAACTATGGTGGTAGTTGGGTTGATCATTTGCTTCTTAAAGATTTTGCATATAATAATAGCTACCATTCTAGAATTGGTATGGCTCCTTTTGAGAAATTAATGATAGGAGGTGTAGGTCTCCCATCGTGTTGTTTGATGTTTGTGAAGTTAGGATGTTTGGCCCGGTTTCGGTTCACTAAGCGATGGAGAAGGTGAAGGTGATTTGGGATAGGCTTAAATCTGTCCAAAGTCACCAAAAGACCTACGCGAATGTGAGGCAAATGGAGTTGGAGTTTAATGTTGGTGATTAGGTGTTCCTAATGGTATCCCTGATGAAAGAACTCATGCGGTTTAGTAAGAAGGGAACCTCAGCCCTCAATGTTTTGGTCCGTAATTGGTGTTGGAGAGTGTTGGAAATATTGCATATGGATTGGAATTTCCCTCTAATTTGAGCTCCATTCATCCGGTATTTCATATTTTGATGTTGAGAAAGTGTGTGGGTGATCCTTCAACGGTTGTTCATTTGGAAGAGGTAGGTATTTCAAATTCCATATCATATGAGGAAGTCCTAGTTGAAATTTTGGATCGGCAATTTTGTCGGTAGCAGACGAAGGACTTAGCTTTGGTAAAGGTTCTATAGAGGAACCACAATGTTAAGGAGGCTACTTAGGAAACTGAAAAGGACATGAAGTCCAAGTATCAATTCTTGTTTTCTGCTATGGGTAATCGTGCATAAGGTAAGTGTATTCTTTGACATCTTTTTTCTATCTTTCTTAAAGGTAAGAGTAGAGGTATATGGAGTCGACTCATGCTAATAAATGTTTTACCCATAATTCAATGATGAATTATCCATGTGGGGAAGAATTGAAACACCTCGGACTTTGTCCCATAAAAGTTTCTTAAGCCTTGAGCTCACTACCTTGGTTACGACTGGACCCCTAAAGTCGTAGGGTATCTTAACAAATCATTGGGACGTGCTGTAACCAAATCATGTAAGTTTGTGGAATGATTTTTCTCTGAGTATGTTTGGCTCACTATGATCCATAGGGATTTATCGTCGTGGGGCGTAAATCATAGGTTGTCCAATGTATATCCCAAATAGGTTCTATGTTGATTACGACTGGACCCTATGAGTCATAGGGTCTAATTACTGGTTGGTTGTTTGAGTTATAAGGTTAGTAGTGGATGTGTCCTAGAGACTTCCCTGGTTACGATGCGTGGTGACAAGTCGTATGGATTGGTTACAAGTCGATTCTTGAGTCATACTCAAAGACGGCCCTTTTCAAATTTTAAGTTAAGGACATTCTAGAAATTTTCTCTTTGCCCAACTTGAAAGCCACGTCTTATAATCTCACTCGGGTGTCATTAGCACTCATAAACACATCCAAGTAACTTCTCAAATAATCCCAAAATCCTCAAGGTTAAGAACACTTGGGGTTTTCAAAGGGGTGATCAATTATGGCTTTCAAGGGTGATTTTTCTCCGTACATCTTACTATCTCTCGCATGTGACTCTTCCGTAATTGTTAATTTGTTAAAAAACATATGTATCAACCTATTAGTCACAAAGAATTGTTTTGGTTTTGAAAACAATTTTTGTGGGTTTTGAATGCATATTTTGGAACAATATTTTTTCATAATTTAATTATGATAATTCACACTTTAATTATGGTTTTGAACTTGTGGGAGAATGGGTACGGTTGATGGAATAGGGAATTGTGATTTTCCCAAACTTGTGACTTTTGAAGTGGCTATGACCCCAACCCATAGTGTAAAATTTGTTTTTAGTTATAAGAAATATGGGAATATGTAAATTGAACTACTCTTGAACTATTGTATGCTATAAAGACTTCTTTGAAACACAATAGTATGATTTAATGAGCAAAGAAAGTTGGTGTTTCCCCACTTTCTATTAATGAACAAAGGAAGTTGTTCTCCCCAAGCTAATAGAAGATGATTTGGTATATTGTTGTTACCTTGCAAGTGTAGTTTGTATGACGATACCAACAATGTATGCCTTAATCTAGTATGTGGTTCATGAATGGGATTGTGTAGTTGAGTCGTGAAAGTAGAGGTTTAGGTGACTGACAATGGAAAGTACATTTGCCGACACGAGGGTCAAAGTGACAAGGGATTTCGAGTCCCCCTTATTATTATTTCATGATTAGGGAGGTTCGATTCACCCATAAATAATTATATGATCTGGTTCTTAAGTTACATTAGTATTTGCTTTGAGGTTCAAGTCCCCCATGTGCATATATATGAGATTATTTTCCAGTTCATGCAGTTCCACGCACTAAGGCCAAACTAGGGGATGAAAGCTGGGGCCCATATAGCCCATGGGTACTATGTTAAAAAGGTTGAGCTACACAATCCAGACTAAGGTTTAAAAGTGCATAATAAACCTTGTTCCCTATCTCGGCATGTGATACGCACACACACACAAATATATATATATATATATGCATTTGATTTTGTTCATTAATTTTGAATTGTTGATTATGTCAGTATGCTATCCTTATTCCTCAGTTAAATGCTCGTTCACAAATCACTAACATTCATCGTATGTTGTATCCCAACGCGATGCAGAATTGGCATATATACATATATATATGAATTTGATTTTGTGAATTGATTTTGGAATGTTATTTAACTGTTGAATATGTCATTATGTTATCCATATCCCTAAGTTACATGCTCGTTCGCCAATCACTAACCTTCAACATACGTTGTATCCCCATGCGATGTCGGATTTTGCCATACTTCTACTTCTACTTGTTAGTGATTGTGGATTGATCAAGAGTCTACTTGAAGTGGCGAGCTTCCATGATTCGGAAGGCTCCATTTTGAGTTCTAGACCATTGGAAAGTTTTTTTTTTCTATAGTCGAGGGCATGTCCCGACACTTTATGTATATTCAGTTTTATATCGTTGTTTAGAAGGCTTTGTTTGGACTATTGTGGTTATTGGGCGGTATCAGTCGATTGTTTGGCTTGTCGTCAGTGGTTTGATATGGAATGCATTAAAACTTTCCTAAGCTATTGCACGCTATCTTATTATATGTTTGGAATTCATCCGAATTTAGGGCGGGTTGTGTATGGGTTCATTAGGTTCAGGGGTGAACTCTGATCCACGTGTGACTTGGGATACCCGACATGGTCAGGCCCTTGTTCTGGTCGTGTCATATTTGCATTATCTTTGGAACTTAGTTGTCATTGTTCTATTCAGTACCATGTGTTTGGTACTCATATTATACTTGTACATCCTGCAGATCATTGTATGGATTCACGTTTTTTGTGTGCATCGTGTAGATCATCTACAGTTTGGAGATACAGGTGAGCTCCTGGCATTCGAAGTATTATTGTCATGACACAAAATCTCAGATCATGATGGTGCCTATTGTAACCCATCAGTTGGTTAGCCCACACCATAGTCTGAAACTACTAGTAACGGACTACAAAGAGAATGAACGAAATAATGCGGATTAGATATAATAAAAGACTTAACATACATAAGATAATACCAAAACCTTATGGAATCCATACAAGAACTCCTATCATTAACGAGGATACAAATGAGGTACTAACTAAATATACATATACAACCATCTCTGAATACAACATATAGACTAGTCTAGTACATAAGAGGGAGGAAAGTAATATTCTGACTGACAGGACCACACCCTGCGTCTCCGAACCATAGTAACTCCACACGATGCATAGAACAACTCTGATAACCCGTACTATGATCTACAGGATGCAGAAGTATAGTATAAGTACCCAACACTTGGAACACAGTAGGCAAATACTCACTAAGCTCAAAAGATAAACTGATTATATATAATATATTAACATACAGGTAAACTACACTCAAATATCTAACAATCTGCATAATAAAGCAAATGAGATATAACATATATGCTATTTGATTCATGTATAAGAAACTAACATAATAAAGCTAATAAGGTATTAAGGATGAACTGTCCCATTCTAGACATACCGAGGAACCTATAAGGTATTAAGGATGAACTATCCCATTCTAGACATAACAAGGAACCTCAACATTATACCATATATCGGTGACCAATATAAGAGCAAAGGGCGAAAGAAGGAATGATATTGGTAAACAAGACCGACGAATAAATATACAATCTGAATAAATGACTGAAGAATGGGATGTACAGTAACACCATAGCTACTTATATACAAATGTAGAAATATAAGAACTAGGTCAACTAATGCAATTACCTAGGTAATAATGCTAGCATCTTCATGCCTTATAATCATAGTAGGGACTAGTGCTAGTATACTCGGGGTTTCTAATCCGTACTGCTAACTGTGAGTTAATCATGCATAAAAATCTAGTTATAAGATTAAAGAGCCAGAATCAAACCTCAAATCTCAATACCAGATCATTTACAAAGCTACCACAAACTAGCAATAACAATGATCATAACAACAATAATAACAATATAAATGACAGCGCGAGTAACCGGCAGCAAGACAAACAATACTTGACTGAGCTTTCATGAACCCTCACCGCCCTAGGCTCAGAAAATTCAATCAACATACAATAAACCACAAGCCATACTCATACCGATAAATATGCAACCCTCCATAAGGCTGGTAGGTATAGAAACATACTGGTGATAGGCGATGAATATGAAAAAATGAATGCCAACATATAATTTGTAATTCCCCAATCGATCAAACACCATAAGTAACCTAGTGAATAACCTCACATCATCAGTATCATAATCAATATCTAGACTTGAATTACTAAATATATAATCAATATCTGGACTTGAACCGGTAAATATGTAATCAACATCCGGACTAGAACCGATAAATATATAATGAATATCCATACTCAAACTGGTAAATATAATATATATCATAATCATCCTCTTGTCACAAATAAGTAAATATAATTAATATTCTCAACATCATCAATCATTGGACTTTACCCAAAATTCATATCATCAATACCTTTATCCCACTTCATCCCATATTGGAGAGATGTGTATATAGGTATATAATAGGTTCATGGACTTAAGATGTCGCCAAAAAAAGTGTAAATCCATTGCCCGAGGTAAACATCAAGAATAAGCCATTATAAAATTGTAGAAAGTGTCGAAATATATCATGACTGGAATAAACAGTAGTACCATAATCTATCACAAATGAATCTTTAAAACATCATTTCTAATCTCTTTACACATAGGTTATTCATTAAGATTGTGCAATTATTGTTTTAAAGAAATCTATTTTTGAACTGAAAAGTGGGCTTTGACCCCTATTTAGGAAAAACAGTAATAAAATCATAATTTAATTAGGATCATACCATATATTGTATTTACTGATCATGAATGTACCGAATCTACGCATGCCATCAAAATTATTATCACAATAAAATCATAAACATCAACATATCTATAAACTAAGGCCACAACCTTTACAAGGATAAACACTTCCCGAAATTCAAAAAATATCATAACACGGCCTTTGTCCCAATAATAGGTGCCTCTATAACATACCATAACCCCAAGATCTGGGATTAATCATCACAATACACCAAGTACGTAGTAAACTTATTCTAAGGTTCATTAATCTCAGCAATGCCTAAATGCTAGAAACCTAGGGTAATAAGATCCCAGAAGCACAATAAGTATTTCACCTTACAGGTCAATTCACCCATATAATCCCCAATCATCAGTAATTAAGACTAAGTCACGCTGTTCTAACCATAATTAATATTACCATTTGCATTCACATGCAATAAAGAAAACACATAATCTTATGAATAAAAGTAAGCAGAAGCCTACCTAGAAGCCGAACTGCAAATTTGGAATCATCCACAAAACGTCCATCTTCACTCAACGATCTCAAAATGTTGCCACATTATAAAAATTATAATCTACACATCATTGAAAGTCAAATAAGACCCATAAGGTGATGCGTAGATTAAATCTCATAATGGGTTCAATTTTGGATTTAGTTTGAACCAATGAGACCATTTGATTTTTCATAGATTATGCCACATTACAATTTGTTTGGATTTTTAATGATGTAATCTATTATTTTGAACCCATCACAAGGTCCATCGAAGGACAAAGAATTTATGTTCAAAGGTTGAGCACAAACAAAGCGAAAATTGGGTCTCAAATCAACCCTTAAAGCTTAGGAAATTAAAGCCCTTATTTCTAAGAATTTATAAAGAAATTGGAGGAATCTTACATTCAATTTGTTGGCAAATCACGAATAATCGATAACTAAGCTCCCCAAATCATCTACAACCTTCGATCCCAAGCTCTCTTAACTCCTACGGTTTAGTTCTTTTTGAAATGGATGAGAAAATGGAAAAAATGGACTGAGAAGGGTATTTATACCTATTCTAGGTTCTTGGATCTTTCTATCGAGACCCGAGTCTTGTGATCATGATATTTATAAGCTGCACAGGGGAATTTCAATCGTGAATCATCCGTGGCAATTGCGGTTCAGGCGAGCAGAGTGAACCACATTCGGCGAATGCGATTTCTCCTTAGCGATTGCAATTCTACACAAAATGTGATTTGTGACCGCAATTTATTAATCAAGATCGCAGTCACAAAAGATCTGATGCACTAGATTTTCTTCTAAGTCCGGAATAGAATTTGACCGAGTGTTCGAGATTTATTTAGAACTACGTGCGAGCAAACAAAATATGCTACAATACCAAATTGGTCATTCAAGACCTAATGGAATGATTAAAACTTTCATTAGAGATTGTTTCGACAAAATATGGGGCCCACACATATAGTTCCATTTTTCACATAATTCACCCAATAGCCGAAAATGAGTCTAGAAGCCTCAAGACATTAACAAAGGGTCCCCCTAGCCAACAATCGATGTTCAGGAGTAGATGGTGTTGTTGAATGGCCTGGAGGGTCATTACAATATCCACTGCTTAAAGGACTTTTACCTATGAAAGTCAACAGATAGAAAAATCTCAAAAGTTCAAAAGGACGAGGTACTGTGCCCCCATGCTCCGAGCATAACTTTTCCAGATAACCTGTAATGAGACACAACGCTTTCTAGGGATTTTTCCACGTGTATTCCTCTTTCAATCAGAACTCTCACTTAACTTCTAAATAGCCAAAACTCAACCTCCACTACCAACTTATCTCTAATCAAATCAAAGAAGGTTGATACATGTAAATTTTAATCACGACACACTAATACTATCTCGATACACACACAAATCAATAAGGTGCATCCAAGCAAAAATCAAACTAAGGCATGAGGCATACCACTAAATCTAATGCAAATATAACCATGATTTACCATTACACGTTTGCTATCCTCCACATACTAGAGGAAAATCACCTAGGCCTTACTTGCAAAATCTCATCACAAAAAACTCAATGAAATTTTTTTTATCTATAGTAAGTTAATAGGGAAAATATGAGAAAAAGCCCATAAGAGACACCTGAGCACCCAAATGGAGATAATCAAGTAAATGCAGTCTATGCCAATGCTTTAACTAGAGTAGATGATCCTTGAAAATATAATCCAAGAGTCCAAGGCACAACAAATTACCACTAAACAATCCATTCAAGGATGTCCTATCAACAGAGAATGAAGCCAAGTTGAATCCAACAGAAGTATACTACTCCCACTGAGTATATCATCATAGAATCTCAAGGAAAAATGAAGACCCAAATTCTGAGATAAACAAACCAATGTTATATGCATGGACTATCACCCGAATACTTATCAACCAAAATCTATCCAAACTCAAGAAGACCGAATAGGTAACCATGGAGTAGGCTCAGCTAAACGATATGAAATTCTATCTAAGATGATTCTGAAATGAAAGTTACACTCAAACTCTATAACTACAAGGTTAAACCGCTCGATGTCAACTACCTAAACCAAACCTAAAGATGGGTAACCATTCAGATTCCAAATCTTTCATAACTCCTAAATCGACATTCAAAGGCGTCATATCCAAAATTAATCCTACAAGCCTTAACTAAGGCTAAATACTCAAATCTATCTAAACATCCAAATCAGACATATTTTTATTGAATCATGCTGAAATAGAATCTAAAATGTAGCTGAAGAAAAATCACCATAGAGTATAAATCACAGGCTGAAAAAACAAAAAATCTACTTCATATCTGCTAGCTAGCATGAGCCACCAAAATATACACAAGAACTTAATGAGGCTGCAAAGTAGCAATAGCAAAAAGTCTAGCAATTCGAAGAAATACATCGTAAATTGGAAACTATTAATCAAATACTCCATCTCGTCCAAGAATACTCATAGGCTTAGAACACTAAGGAGAAGCACTTCATCAAGTCTTAGAAGGCTGAAAAAATTCCAAGACAAGGATTGACATAATCTACCCAAGTAGGACCACCATAACTCACTTAACCAATGAATCACCTTATCGAGGAAGAAAGTACCAAGCTCGACACCAATGTTAAAGTAAAGACCACTGCCATAGCAGGAACCAAGCAACTTAAGATGAATTCCCAATTTTCCAACTTAGAAAGCGGTCACAGGAAATATCACCTATCTAAAATTTGCAAACTCCTCTTAGAAAAGAACTACAACATGATGTGAATAGAGTATCAAACTTTACACTGATACAAATAGCAAACCGCAACCACGAGACAAACTCAACAAACTAGAAAGATGAATCCAATATTCTTTAACACTAACATAAAAACCAGTATCGGCTGATGAAACAACCATAAGAGAAAAAAAGAACCTAAACTAGTCAGTCTTAAAATTGGCCTACATATAATAGGATAGCCAATGCAAAACTCTTCACAACCCAAGAATGCAAGCCCAATAATCCTAAACTCAAGAACGGGCAATTAAACTAAATTGCCTTCTCCAGACCCCTAACAGAACCACAAAAGGTTAACCTAGCTTTGAGACCATATTTCATTCAACAACCGGTCTAGCACAACCAAGAAAACAGGAAAACAACTAACCTTACCTCACGATATGTGAGAAATCATCCAACCCAGCTAGCTTACCCAAATACACCAATATGAACTGGAAAGACTGGGAAAATTCTAATTAGATGCTAATTGTCTAGCCATCTACCAAGCAACGATCAATTACACCAAATAATAATAATATAAACATCAATCTAATGAATAGGCAGTACCAAAATAAAAATCAATAACAAGTACCATTCAAGCATCACAATAAGGCATATATACCAAGGTCAATGGGACTCAAAACCCAAATATTACACCTATAGGGAGAAAATATCAATACAGATTTACTCCATGCACTACTTAAAGAAATAAACCATAGGGTACTCATAAAATTATGAATTCAATATCAAGTCATATAATCATCAGTGAGGATGAAAACCTCAATACAGATAAATAAAAAGGTAAATGCAAAAAATAACAGTAAACCTACTATGTGGAAATTCCTAATAGAATTCCTAATGGGACTAAGGAAGACTAAATATGAAAAGGCAAAAACTCAAACCGACTGACTGTATCATCAACTGAGGCACTATCCGTACATCTCTAACTGAGGGTAAGACAACATTATGAGACTAATCTGTATATGCTAAATGACCAATAATTCCACATCAGGGACACCTTCTAGACTAATGTCCCATCTTTCCATAACAAAAACAAGCCCCTATAATACTTTGATGTGCTACCAACTCTAATCTAGAACGATAACCTTGACTAACCCGAGAGTCACCGATAATCTGAAATGATACTTGCATAAAATCGACAGGCTGCACATGAAGCTGACCTCTACCAAAAGGATCACTACTCCCTGATAGAGTACCACTAGAACTAAACTAATAGCATAGCTTGTTGCTGCCACCTTCATAAGTCTCAACATATGCTCTCTCTATGGGACTCGCATAATCAACAACCTAATCAAAAGGTTATAGTGTGGGAATATGCCTAGCCCACTCAAGAAACATAATCTTATACTCTGGTGTTGATAAAGAACTGATTAATACCAATACATCCAACTCTAGCATAAGAAATACTTGACAAACTAAATGTTACCCTAGTTCTGAGGTATTCATAAATAGATTCGAGACTCCAAATGTTGAACATAGATGGGCTGAATTAGTCACAAGCTCAATTGGAGCTTGAGCTGGCCCTAAATCATTTGGTTGATGCATAAGATTTGTAGCCTCCTAAAGATAGGTTACAAATATCTCTGCACCGATCTGAAGGACTCTACTAAACCCTTAACTCTTGTACTAATACACTAGTGAACCTAGGCTCTGATAATAATTTGTCACGACCCAATTTCTCTTGTCATGATTTTGCTTACTATAACTCGTTAGTAGGCAAGCCAACCCCGTAAATCGGAACTACTAGTAACGGACTACTAAGAGAATGATGGAAAGAATGTGAAATAAATGTAATAAAAAACTAACATACATAAGATAATCCCAAAACCTGGTGGAATCCCTACAAGAGCTTCTACCATTGATGAGGATACAAATAATGTACTAACTTAATATATAGATACAACTATCTCAAAATAGAACATAGAGACTCGTATAGTACATAAGAGGGAGGAAAATAAAACTCTTAATGTCAGGAGCTCACTCCGCGTCTCTGAACCATAGTTGCTCTACATGACGTACATAATAATGGCGATCGGCCGTACTATGTTCTACAAGCTACAAAAGTGAAGTATGAGTACCACACTCGTAGTACTCAGAAAGCTACTGTTGACTCAGCTCCAAATATAAAGTGATTATATATAACACATAAAAAGAAAGGTAAACTGCCCTTAAATATCCAACAATCCACATAATAAAGCTAATAAGATAAAATGGATATGATGTCTAATTCATGTCTAAGAAACTAACATAATAAGGCTAATAAACTACCCTTTTATGGCGATACTGAGGAACCTCAGCATTATACCGTATATCGCTGTCCAATATAAGAGTGAAGGGTGAAAGAATAATGTATAATAGTATACAAGGCCAAGGAATAAATATACAATGTGAATAAATAATGGAAGAAAGGGATATATAGCAATACCACAACTACTTATATATAGATATAGATATATAAAAACCAGGACAAATTATGGTATAACCTAAGTCATCATACTAGCATCTTCAGGCCTTATAATCATAAAAAGAACTAGTGCTAGTGTAATTAGTGTTTCTAATCCATATGGCTAACCATGAGTTAATCATGCATAATAATCTAGTAGTAAGATGAATGAGCCAGAATCTATCACGATTGAGTTACTTAAGTCATGATGGCACCTACTATAACCCACTAGTGGGCAAGCCAATCCCGTAGTCCAGAATAGCTAGTGACGTACTAGCCAAAGAGATAAATAACAAAATGCGGAATAGATGTAATACAATATCAAATAAATAATATAGTCCTAAAACCTGGAGGTATCAGTACAACAACTTCTACTATAATAATAGTACAAAACTAAAATACTAGCTTATAAATGAAATCCAAACTGAGATAAATCTAAATTGAAGGTTGCACTCAAGCTCTACAACTCCTAGCAGAATTCTCAACACCATGGCTGAATTTCTCGATCTCAACTACCAAAACAAAACCTAAAGATGGGTAGGCCTTCATACTCCAACTCTAGCATAACTTCCAAATCACCATCCCAATGCATCAAATTTGAAATTACGCCCACAAATCCAAACTAAAGTCAAATACTCACTAGAACTTACTGTCAAATGAGACATATCTGTGCTAAATCTTGTCGATCTAAAATTGAAATATAGATGGAGAATAAATTCCCAAGATAAATTACAAGCTGAAATCACAAGGAATCAACTCCATGTCTAGTACAGGTCATGAACTATCAAAACATAGTCAAGAACTCCCCAAGGTTGCAAACCACAATATTAATGGTAAAAAAATTTTGCAACTCCGAGAAATGCAACTATAGCCGGTAACTAATCAGCCCAACACTCCATCTTGGCAAAGATTAGTCATATGCACATATCATTGAGGAGAAGAAATCCATCAAATCTTATTAGGCCTAACAATCTATAAAATGGTGATTTTTTTATTCCTCCTAAGTAGGATAATCATAAATCGATCTATCTATGAATCACATTATCGATGATAAATATTTCAATGTCGACACAAATGCCAAGGTTAAGACCACTACAAATTGAAAAAAATAACTCAAGATAAAGAATTTTTAATTTGGCAACATAGGAAGTAGTCACAGGAAATATCACCTATCTCCAACTCTAAACTCTATTAGAATGAGCACCATATCATAGTGAGAATGGGGCATCCAACTCCACACCAATAATGAGGGTAAACCAATACTAGGTAACAAACCCAACAAACCTAAGAGGTGAATCCAAGACCTCCCGACATAAATATCAAGCTACTATCAGGAAATAAAATAGCCATAAATGAAGAACAGACCCAAAACTAGTTAGTCTCAAAACAAGCTACATAAAATAAGATAGACAATACTACAAGCTTCATAACCCAAGAGGCATGACTAAGGATCCCAAACTCAAGAATGTCAATATAACTAAATTTCCAACTCCAGAACCATCCAGAACCACAGAACATCAACTTACCTTTGTTACCATAATTCACTCCACAATTAATTTAGCACATACAACTAAAGAGAAAAACCACAAATCCTCACTTTCTTATAGAAAAAATCACCCAATCAAGCTACAACTGCATAAGACAATGAATATGAACCGCATAGAAAGGAAACTTCTAGCTATATGCCAATAGTCTTGCCATCTTACAATCAAGGATCAGTTACATCAAATAATAGCACTAATAACAATAGTATAACCATCAATATAATTAATATGAGGTACCAAAATAAATATCAATAGCAAGTATCACTCAAGGGCCACAATAAGGCCAATCTGCCAAGATAAATGAGACTTGAACTAAAATGCTACACCATAGGGCCAAAATATCAATAGAAATCTACTACATCAATTACTAAATGAAATAAACCATGAGGGTAGTAAAATAATTGATAAACCATGAGGATAGTCATATAATCATGAATTAATTGACAAAATACACAATAACCAATATAAACTTTTTAAGGAATATGATCAACAATAGGTACGAAGACATAAATACACATAAAAAATGTAAATGCGGGGGAATAAAAGCACACCAATCATGGTGAAATCCATAGCTACATGCCTGAAGAATCTAAGGGGGAATAAATTTGAATGGGTCTAGACTTGGAATGATCAACTAGATCATCAACTTAGGCGCCAAGTGTACTATCTCAAATAGATGGTGCCACAACATCATGAGGATGATATGAATGAGCTAAAGGACTAGCAATCCTAAGTAGAGGACACTTCCCAGACCAGTGACCGGTTTTTCTATCATTTCAGAAACTTCTGAAGCCATAACCTAGTAAAAAACATAAACTGAACATTAAATGGTAGGCTGACTGATAATGAGAGCACTCTCTACTACCATAATAATCCTTCCCATAACTATAGCCAACCCCAAGAACTCTAGGCTTGCAGGGAATACATACTAACTCTGTATGAACAACCACCTCGTGTCTGGGGAACTCTCTGAAGAAATATCCATTCTTTCTACAACTATAACAAGCTATTGGATTACATTGAGGTGTTGCCCCTCCTAATTTAGAATGGCCGCCACAACTTGAAAACCCATACCAATAACTCTGCAAGGTTTGGTAAGAACTTTGCCCTCTATAATCACCATAACTAATCTGAGAGTCCCTTAAACTTTGAAATACTACCTGTGTAGTGATGAAAGGCTCCAAGTGAAACTAACCTCCATCAGAATAATCCTCTATTCCAGATGAAATAGAAATATAACTATACTAATGGCATGAACTCTTACCACCATCTCTATAAGTCTCAATATATGTTTTCTCTCTGACCCTCACAAAATCCACAACCTAAGAGAAGAAAGACCCAATTGTTATAAAGTGCTCCCATGTTGAATGATGTGGCAATGCTAGTCTTCTAATAAATCCATGAGCATGTCCTTTCCAGAAGGATATAGCATAAAAATATGCCTGGCCCACTCAAGAAATCCAATTTTATACTCAAAAACTAATAAAGAACCCTGATGAACACTAATAGACCCCAACTTTGATCAGAGAATTACTCGATGATCTGGATATCACCCTAACTTTGAGGGGTGTACAACAAACTTGGGATTCTCAAGACTAAACCTTGAAAGGCTGAAGTAGTAATGAGCACTACTATAGCCTAAGTTAGACCCAAATCCTTTGGCTAATGTTGAATATCTTTGATATCTATCCTTGAATATCTGGTCTGATGTTACGCGAAAGCTTTGAAAATATGTGTCAAAGTCTCATCCGCATATATCGACCATCTTACATTATCCATTTTGAATAGAATAGAATCAAATAATGTTCTAGAGGCTCATATCAATGCAGACACACGACTAGGAGTCAGGAAATAAATTTCCTAAAAATTTCTCTGTAGCCTCTCAAAGATAGGTTATGGACGTCTCTGTACCAATCCGTAGGACCCTACTAAACACAGATCTTATACTAAAGTGAAGCCTAGGCTCTGATACTAATTTTTCACAACCCAATTTCTTATGTCATGATGGCGCCTACTATAATACACCAGTAGGCAAGCTAAACCCGTAGTCTAAAATGGCTAGTAACAGACTACCTAAGAATATAAAGGATAGACTGTGGACTAAATGTAATAAAAGATCAAATACATAATATTGTCCCAAAACCTAGTGGTATTAGTACAAGAACTTCTAATATAATAAGAGTACAAAAATGAAATACAAAGGGAATTACACTATTATAACTCATCTTTGAATAAAACATAGTGACTAGTCTAGTACATAAGTGAAACAAAAGTAATACTCAGAACATCGAGAGATCACACTATGTCTCCAAACCATAGCTGCTCACATGATGCACACATCAATGGTGATAACTCATACTATGATCTGTAGGTTTTAGAAGTATAGTATGAGGACCAAGCACGTGGTACTTAATAGGCATCGGCTAACTTAGCTCAAAAGGTAATAAGGATGCACATAACATATAAATAGAATAAAAACTACACCAAATTGTCCAGAAACCACATAATAAGGATAGTGAGATAGTAAAGGAACTATTCTACTCATAGCCATGAAACTAGCATAATATAGCTAAGAAAGCATCAAGGATGAGCTATGCTACTCCAGCCATACTCAGGAATCTCAATAATATGCAATATATCCTTGTCCAATATACAAATAAAGGGCAAAATAGGGACATATAACTATATACAAGGACAAGGAATAAATATACAATCTAAATAAATAAAGAAAAGGATATATAGTAGTACCATAGGTAGATGTGAATAGATATAGATATATTTTGATAAATGAGGTCAATTTAAGGTACAACTTGAATCATCAAACTAGCATCATAAGACCTCAAAATCATAGAAGTAACTAATGCTAGAATACTCTGGGTCTCAAATCCATACGTCTAATAATGATTTAATCATGTATAATAATGAAACCATAATATAGAAGAGCCAAAATCATACTTTAAATCTTGATACTGGATCATTAACTAATCTGAAACAAACTAGCCATAACAATGATAATCATCATAATAATAACAATAGAAATGACAACACGAGTAATCGGCTAGTCTAGTCAAACAATATTTGAGCTTTTAATAAACCCCTACCACCCATGGATCAAAAGGTCCAATCAACATATAACACACCTCAAGGCATATTCATCACCTATACTTATGCAACTCCCTATAAGGCTAATAGATATAGGCGTATATTTGTGATAGTTAATGCGCATTAAAAGATGAATGTAATAGAATCCACAGCATCATAAGAAGTAGCCTGATTCAAACTGGTGAGTATAATTAATATCATAATCAGCATCATCACAATAATCATCATCATAATAATCCTCTAGAATTGAACTGGGAATATAAGTATATCATTATAATCAACCTCTGGCCTTATCGGGTATATAAACATATAATCATCATCATCCTCTGGCCTGCCAGGTATATAAGAATTTCATTACAATCATGAACAAACATATGTAACGTTAATAGTATAATCTATCATCGAGTTTTATCAAGAATTTATACCATCAATACAACATCTTCCTTAGTCCCATACCAGAGAGAGGTGTATATATAGATATATAATAGTTGCACGGACTTAAGTCGTGGCTAAGAAGAGCATAAATCTATTATCGGGAGTGAACTTTGGGACTAAATCATTCTAAAAGTGTGGAAAGGGTCAGAATCTCTCACAACTAGAGTAATTAGTAGTATCAAATCATAGACCGGAATCTATCTTTGTCAAACATTTAAAACATCATTATTAATCTCTTTTACACATAAGTTATTTATTAAGACAAATAGTTATTGTTATGAAGAAATCCATTTTTAAGGTGAACAGTGGGCTTTAACCTTTATGAAAGAAAAATAGTAATAAGATCATATTTTATCTAGAATTACATTATTTATAGATTTAATGATCATGAATGTACCGAATATATGCATGCCAATACCTATATTCAAATGAAACCATTAGCAACAATATATTTTTAAACTACAACTACATCCATTACAAAGATAATTATTTCCAGAATGTCTAACCGATTTTACAACAAGGCCTTGGGCCTAATAATTTGTCCGAATTAATTATAGCATCATAATAACAACCTTAGGGCCATATACATATCCCAAACTCATATTGATAATCTTACATATAAGTTATTGCATATCTATATGTCAGAGCATATTTATAAGGCAAAATGGCTTGATGGACCTATGTACTATGTCCAATTTGTAATGTGGATACTCCTACTTACATATTTATCATCTAGACCCTTGAACCCACAAAAAAAAATATTTTAATCCCTTTGACCATTAACTAGACTATTGTGGCATTAAAATGACTAAGTAGGATGAAACGCGTGCAGGCACGCGCCTTGGGTGCGAGTGGGGGACAATTTCTGGTCAAGTTTATATTAAACTAATTTTAAAAAAAAATCCCCTAACTTTTTAAATTTAAATATATTTTTAAAAATTTAAAAATAATAATTT